>NC_133127.1:45997084-46300115 GCF_048418815.1 Hemitrygon akajei | reverse complement strand
AAATAAGTAAGTAAATTAATTACAGTATATGTATATTGAATAGATTAAAAATCGTGTAAAAACAGAAACAATATATATTTTAAAAGTGAGGTAGTGTTCATAGGGTCAATGTCCATTTAGGAATTGGATGGCAGAGGGGAAGAAGCTGTTCCTGAATCACAGATTCTGTGCCTTCAGGCTTCTGTACCTCTTATCTGATGGTAACAATGAGAAAAGGGTATGCCTGGGGGCTGTGGTTATAAATCAGCGGAAATAAGATTTATGGTAACACAATTATTAGGCTCACCTTCAACTGAATTGTTCATAATTTTTATAGTAAGTGTAAATAGTAAAATGTAGTTTTTAGATTTTAGCAAGAAAAATTTCATTTACCCAGTCCTAGCTACTGTTGCATTGCATTGAATCCCAGTAGCTAGCAGGGGGCAGCAGTTGGGGCCAGGGATTAAGAGCAGTGTTGGCAAAACACCTATGAAGAATATTCCACTGTTGAGATGCCAGCATTCATCTAAAATTAGCACTGTTGTGATCTCTTAAAAACCAGGACCTTTCTGCTTTCTAACAGCATGCCTTTGTGAATATTACCAAGGGAGATAGCAAGGGCGGTTGCTGCTGCTTTGTCTTGGATTATTGTACAGACAGTAACACAACATAAGCACAAAACATTGCTGGAATTTATTGTCCACTATCATATTTCAGGAACTATACACATCTCCAGATCAAAAAGAACTGGGTCTTATATTGAACATCAGGGTATCAAACTAGAAACACAGCAAGGTCCCACAAACAACAACTTGATTATTTTATTTGATTAGATTAATTGTGGTTAACCACAGGCCAGCAAACCTTGATTTTCTTTGAAAGCATTCTGAGAAATATTTTACATCCATGCAGAGAGCCTCGGAGTAACAGCTAGAAGTCAGCATCCTCAATACTCTCTCAACACTATTAAGCAGCATAAAACTAAATAATGTTCTCAAATCTCGGGAGTGGTACATGAATCCTCTGACTCAGAGGAGGGAGCATTTCTGCTGAGCCAAAGCTGACACCTGTCAGTGAGATTAATCTATGCTTCACATACCCTGTCTTTAAACCACAAATTAACAAGATTATTGTAAGAAATATGTTAAGCTAACCTTTCAGAGGGTACGTTACTTGACATATTCTCTGCAAAAACGGGATGAAAGCTGGAAAACAAATATCCAGAGAATTCCAGAGGCTTTTTAGGAGGTTGGACTTGATTTAGTTAATAATCCACATTCTGGTACACAGACACACAAATACACACTCACCCAGACACACGCATATATAATATTCAACTATTAAAAACCTCTAAAACACATAACATTGGTCACAATTTTTAGTGTGCTGGTCAAGACCACACTGTTTACTCTGCAGTAATTGTTTGCATTAATGACTGAGAGATACACGGGGGAGAAATATTAATTACTTTTGGGTTGCCTTCTTAATCTGGTTACAAGGGCATGTCTGCTGATGAGTGACAATTGCCCAATCCAAAGCAGGAGTCTGTATGAAATTTATGCAGTGCAAACTGTAGCAGCATCATTCACCCTGTGGCTACAGCTCTCATGCCATTTACTGACAAAAGCTCGTGCAGGCATTGTTATTTGAAAGCACCCAACAATTCTGTATCTCAGAAAATATATCAAAATAATCTTTTGGAACAATCTATTGCAAAAATTTATCATAAATCTTTTTTGTTTATTAGGCTATATCTTAAAAAAAAGGAATTTAATTAATTAAGGATGCCCAATCTGTACATTAGTAGCAAAAGAAACTCCACGTCTGAATGCTGGTGTCTAATGAATTGATTCAGGAATTACTGCACTTGTTATCAATGGGCAAACCTTTCTACATGCAGAGTTTCAGAGATGCTTTTCTCAGTGGCAACATACAAAAACTTCTTTTGAACCTTTGTCTGCTGTGCAATAAGGGCAGTAAACTGTCACAAGAGATGTCCCTGTCATAAAGGTTGTGGCTGTAGGACGAACTGGTTAGTTCTTCCAAACAAAACTTGTTAGGCAAGATACCTTTACTGCATGATTTAATGATGCACTTTCAACTGCGTCTAGAGAACAGGAGTGAGGACAGCCTATTTAATGAAACATTGATGTAAGGTTATTCACCAACAAGTTCAAAGGTTTAAATTACGATCCATACTGAGCCTTTCCTCAGCCTTACCACCAACCACTTGACCATGGTTGTGAATGTTTTGGCTTTCACTGGTTGCTGTAGGATTATAGGTAGTTCACATTATCTTACTAAACTACAAACAGCTTCTAACTAATGCATATTCTCATTCCTGAGGTTGAAAAATTGGGGATTGCATATACAAATGGGTGTCAGTACAAGTGGATGAGGTTGATAAGAAAAGAGGAAGGATTCTTAGCTTAATAAATAAAGAGTACAAAAGCAAAGCAATATTGCTAAAGCTTTCCAAGTCTGAGTTTGTCTAGAATATTGTGCCCAATTCTGGAGAATACACTTTAGAAAGGCTTTCAAGAACATGTACAGAATTGTGGTAATTCTCGTGTACAGAAATAGCAGAAAAGCTGGAATTATTTTCCTTGGAGCAGAGAATGTCAGTGGATTTAATAGTAAGATACAGAATGATGCAGTGCTTTGACAGTGTAAACAGGTGAACACTGGTTCCATTTATGGAAACACCGGCAATCAGAGGACACAGGTTTAACTCGAAACGGTGTATGAATCAGAATGTCATTGAAGTGCAAGTTTTATGGATTGATCAGAACTCATTTCCAAAATGTAGTAGAAAGTGATTCAATGGAAGGAGTCAGATACATACTGGAAGAAAAAGAAAGGTAGTATAGTGGGGCAGGGACTGAAACTTACTAGAATCCTTTCCTTTTTGCAAAGTGTTGGGGCAAAGCTATGGGGCTTAAGATGATATTGATATAGGGCTGGGCTGTTCAAGAGAGGTGCCGAAGAATTTAAATTTCCTGATTTTTAAAGATTTCACATGCACGCATTTTAAGCATTACAGGGTGCACATGACTAAGATCTACAATCTCCTAAATGATTATTTCAGGGATCTGCAAGCTTGCATCTATTTCTAGGACATTGTTGCTAGAATAGCAGAACAAAGACCTCTGAAGACATGACACAGTTTCTGATATTTTTGAAAAGTTCTAAAGCTACAGTTGGACAAATGTACCAAGGTTAAAGGACATCCCCTGGTCTCTAGGATCAGGCACAAGGACTGTGCCACCTAGTGTCAAGCATATAAATTACAGTCAAAACTGGCAGAAATGAGAGCAAGGGAGACCTTGGGAGCTGGCTGTAGCGAACTATGGAATGGTCTGATTAATTTGGAGGAAGTTACAAATAACTGATTGTAACCAGTGGACATGAACCAACATTCAACGCTGCCACTTTGAAAATTCTCTCTGGAACACTCTAACATGCAGTTTTCAAGTATACTTGGATATTTCCTCTTTCAAAAAATACATCTGCCATCTATTCGAGGTGACACAGTATGCATTTTAGAGTGAATTAACTGCAGGAAAGATTTTGCAACATTGTACATGTCCAAGCGGCCCCTTGCATTTAAAATCCCAGTAGGATGTCAACAACCTTACTTAATCCCAGGCAAGCAAATGCAAAAATAAACTTCACCTACTCTTCAGGAGTAAGGATGAGCAGCCATTTGCCAAGCACATTAGAAGCTTCTGCAGCAAGCTTTAAACCTTTACTGAATAATGAGTAAAAATACTATTCCCCATCAACCACCCCCTCAACACGGGTATACAATTGTCTCTGGTAATGAATAAATGTGTGGGGTTTTGATTTAAATTATTGCTCTGCTTAATGCCTCAAAGAATGACCATTGCAAGGATACTATGCACTTGCCTTTAATCTCTTCATGAAGATGACTTGAGCAAATGGCCTAATCTAAATTTTTATTTTTAAAAAAGTGTGTTGCAGAATTTATTAAGTGCTTGCTAAAGAACTGTGCTATACCTCTGATACTGTGATTGACAATGAACATAATACTAAAGCTGAAACTTTCTAAGTTAAAAACAGGAAATACTTTACATGCAATTAGCAGTAATATTTTGGAGTATGTATTCCAGAAGGGTTGTGTATCTGGGAGGGCCATTAAAACATTCAAGACCATCTGAGATTTTTGTTCTTGTTTGATAAACATATTAATAAATATGGAATAAGAGCAGGAGAATTGTGTTACAGTGTAGATTAACCATCGGTTGAATGAAATCGATTGTTACTAAAGGTCCAATATCTGTACCCGGGCATCCAGTATTCAAGGTTCTGGATCTATGTAAAAGCAAAGCTCTGCATAAAGTCTCCCAGAGCAACATTATGAACTAGAATTTGCTACTTAAAATCATGTAAATGATCTCTCATTGTGTATATATTTCTTTGAGATCAGACAGTATAAATAAATTTCATGTGACATTCAATAAGATTTGCTTGAGAGACCTTTAAGGAGCTACCTGTCATACCCCTTTAAGGTATCTAAATGACACAACGCTGCATGAAAACCTCATCTCTACTGGAGATAAATGGTTGCAAGCTTCATACTAAACACTCTATAATATACATCTCTCCTAGTGTTTTGAAGTCCCAGCTATATGTATTTGCCTCTATAATACTGCTTCAATGTTCCTGATGTAAAAACACCCAGTATGTATAAAAACCTAAACATCTAAAAGGCCTTGATTACCTGTGTGCAAAAGTGCCTGTTATGTGTTTGTAAATGTCCTGGCTGTGTTCAAAAGCTGCAAGTGCATGTGAGCAAAAGCCCCAGCTCCCTGTTATGAAAGCTGCAGCTGTGCGCAGAAGCCCAAGCTGGCAGGTTGAGGTACTCACGCTGGCACTGTCCCCAGGGTCTGCGGCTCCATCCCCAACAGCAGTCCATTCGAAGCCCATAGCGGCACATGCCCGCAAGAGAACGCTGCTTGCGGACCCTGAACGGGAAACAAGGTCAGAACAGGGTCAGTGACTTAAGGCAGAAAGAGAAAAACCACCGACCGATGAGCTGTGTGTACCCAGGCTGATCGAGGGACATCATCCTGCACCGATTAGAGCCATGGGCAGTGTGTGTTAGATAGAAAAAGACTTGGATTGCTTTCTCTGGAGCATCTGGGCCCAAGGGCTGATCTTATAGAGTAAATGAAATTATAAAAGGCACAGAAAGTCAGAGCCTATTTCCTAGTGAGGAAATGTCAGATACGAAAGAGCATAAATTCATGGTGATAAGGGGAAAGTTTAAAGATTTGTGAGACAAGATTTTTATGCAGAGACTTCAAGGTGCCTGGAATGCGGCTCTGAGGGAGAGTGCAGAAGCAGACTTGATAATAACATTTAAGCACAGGCAGGGGGAATTCAGGAGGTATCAGTATCAGATTTATTATCATTGCCTTAAATGATGTGAAATTTGCTGTTTGGCTGCAGCAGAACATTGCAAATTACCTAAATTACAAAAATAAATGGCGCAAACAATTATATAATGAAGTAGCATTCATGGGTCATTCAAAAATCTAGTGGTAGAGGAGAAGATAGCATTAGTTTAGATTGATATCATGGTCAGTGTAGACTTGGTGGGCTGAAGGGCCTGTTCCTGTGCTATACTGCTCTATGTTCTGCAGAACCTAAGCAACTCCTTTGCCCCACCATGACCTTGACAGTCCTAATCTCATTTTCCAACATCTGGCCTGAAACTTTTTATGACTTGATAATTCAAGAGCTCATCCAGGTACTTTTTAAATGTAGTAAATGGACCTGCCTCCATCACCCTCTCAAGCAATGCACACCAGATCACAGGCATTCACCTCAAGTGCCTATCTAGGTGAAGGAGTTAAAATGAAGTACATTAGAAAGGGTTTCCTCTGAAGGTCATGATCAGCAGACACAGGTTTAAGAATATTAGTAAAGAAATCAAGATGTATTGGTGAACATGGGTGCATTGAGGTCAGGCAGGAAATTTCTTTGATGCATTGAAACGGAAAGACCGGCAGAAGAAAATTCATTAGTCAAAAGAGAATTGGACCCCTATCTAAAAACAAGGAAGAATTTGCAGAGATAGGCAAGAAAGGCTGTGGAATATGGCTTTTAAACCACTGTAAATACAAACGTTTGTAGACGGAGTTAAGATACTAGGAGAAGAGTTTTTTTTTCCAAAAGTTTCTACACCTCAGAAGTACTTCACTGACTGCAAAGCACGTTGTAATGTAATGATCAGGGACGCAATAGGTTTTCTATAAAAAGTTACGACTTTCTTTCAGAACGGTCTTAAAAGGCCAACTTCTCTTGCTCCCATGAATGGGACCACCTAAGTGGATCTTTTATTGATTCATCCCAAGTACAGTAAAGCGGTCTCCTTACGATTTTCCATTCCTGGTCACGTTTAAACTGATTATTTACATTTGCCCCAAATCGGGATCTGGAGAAGTGCGAGCACATCGATCCCTGGAGATCCTTACCCCACACACGGAGTCAAGACACACTCACTGAGGTACAGATCATGCGGGCGAACTGTTGCATTCCTGCACACCCCAGCAAAGACTCCATGTTACTACGCAAGCCCCAACTTGACAGCGAACTGGTGCCTGTGTGTCTGACAAGTTTTAATCGCAATGATCTGACTGGATGCACGTTGTTCTTTTTGTAATCCCGGGTTCTGTACTTCGATTTAAAAAAATACGCTGAAACGAAATTACACACCATAGCAGAGCTTTGCAAACAGTCAAGTGTCAAACGTGACAGGTGTTACACCACATTAATGATGCAAAAATTTAAAATAATCAATGAACAAAGAAAGATATCACTTCGAATTTAACTGCATGGGGAATTTATAATTGTCGGCGACAGACTCCAGTTTATGTCGCTCTGCTACGGGGAGAAACGCATCTCCGAGTTCCTTGCATAGTTTTACCTGTTTCTGCTGTTTTCTTCAGCTGTGACACACAGATACAATGTAGACACGGCCAGCAAGTGCCCCACGAACGCCCTCATGGCCTTCCCCTTCCCCCTTGCAATCTTTGTCCCTCGATAAAACACAACGAGTGCAATCGGCAGCTGTTTCTCGATGTAGGGAATGACCCTTGCTGGATCGGCGCCGCTGAGCTTGGTCTATTGGGAACTCGCTTCTCGCCACCGCGCTCCCCTGGTCTTGCTGGAGTTAATTCCCGTGGAAAAGAAAAATGATCCAGTAGTTAGTTCTCGCAGAGATTCGGTGGTGAATGCGTTCAGTACGGACTGTGTCCCTCTCTTCTATTTCTACTCCTGCCTTGTCGCTCTGCCGAAGATTAGATCCCCCGGCGGAGGATGGCTTTGGTTAAACTCCGACAAGTCAGCGGAGAGCAGGAGGTGCGAGTGTGAGTGGGAGAGGTTGGGAATGTTGTGCTGTGTAGGTTGGAGCAGGGTGCGCGGGAGGTGGGCAATTGTCATGCCCCTAACCCAACCCTTCCCACTTTCCCGTCCCTAGCCGCAGCTGTTGTCAGTCATGGGCGAAAAAAATGAGAGAGAGAGAGAGAGAGAGAGAGAGAGAAACAGACAGAGAGAAGTAACGATAAATAAAGTGGGAAACAAGGATGAGGACATAAACGTGAAAAACAGTGTCGTAATCGGAGGGAGAGAGAGAGAACCTTGCAAAAAACGATATAAAGAGCTAACAGTATAGGGAGAGTTGAGTGATCGTGAGATTAGTATTGGAATTGTTTTTTTTATAGACATGTACCGAGAAAAGCATCGTTTTAATAGTCTGCGTGGCGCCGGGGGATACGATATCACGTAGCAGAAGGACGCAGAATGTAGCGTTGAATTTACAGAGAAAGGGAGTGCAGGTAGACAAGTAAAATGCAAGAATTCACCTTTGGTCAGTCCAGTCTCATAACACCTAGAAGCTGTCCTTCAGACTGAAATGATGCAAAGGTAAAATAGGTTGAAGCAAATTGGAAGAAAAAAAAGATGCATTGTGTGAGAGGATGGATTGGATGAATGTAGGATGCTGCACTCACATGGCAGCCATGGGGAAGGTAAACCAGGATCAATCCAGAATCACAATGGAAATTGAAAATGAGAAGATTGAGAATCTGTTCCACTGAATGGCGAGAAGCTTACTGGCTAAAATTTCTCCATTAATATGTTATCACCAGTTATAAGGGAGATTTTGCCCAATAGAGAAGAGGGAAATGGCAGTTCTGCCAGGGCTCAATGCATTGGGGTCAAAGATGACCTCTTGATCTCCCAGTCTCCCTTGTTATGACCATTGCACTTTATTTGTCTACCTGCACTGCACTTTCTCTGTCACATTCTGCATTGTTTTCCTTTTTACTACCTGGATGTACTTGTGTATGGAATGGCCTGTCTAGATTATCTGCCGACATTCCACCATAGCTTGTTACATGTGGCAATAAACCATTACCAATTTGGTCTTATATTCCTGGCAGGTGGGCACATTTGTGAGCACTCTGTACTGGAATGACTTGTTCAGGGAGACCTGAATTATTCAACAGCTGGGAAAGGGTGATGGGACCTCCTGTGTTGGATTCTGAGGGGAAACGGATTGAAGCATCCTTAGCTCTGCATTGTTCTCAAACTTGCTATTAAAGTGTTCAGCAGCCAATGAACTACAGTCGTCTTACTTTACACAGTGTTTGGATTTTCTAACAACATACTCTCCTTTTGCATTCTTTAAATCTGGAACTGGGCAAGGAATGGACATAATTTCTAGAAAAATGGGAGATTAAAGAGTAAATCAATACACTTGAATTCAACAGCATTCTTCTCAAGTTTAGACACTCACAGGGGTGCGGACAAGTATTTCATTGGCAATCCGTTCGCCATGTGCCATGATTCTCAAATCAAAAATAAGTGCAGTAATTAATATCACAAAGAAAATGTTCTAGAATGTGCACAATTTACTACATGGGGTGGTATTTAAAGATTCAAAGTACGTCTATTATCAAAGTAAGTATGCAGTATACAACTTTGAGATTCGTCTTTCCCACAGACAGCCACAAAACAAAGAACTATGGAACCCATTCAAAAAGAAATCACCCCCCCCCCCACACACACACACACGCACAAAAAAACTACATCACTCAAACAGCAACCAAAAAAAACAAGCAAAAACACAGAATGTAAAACACAAAATCAAAAAGCACATTCTCTGGCAATTAAAAACAATAGCCCACGCTGATATCACTCAATGAGCTCAGTGCTGGGAATGGAAGTGTTGGCAGCCTCGTGCTCTTCCCTTGATGAGAGGTTCTCAGAAAGCCTCAATCCAAACCAGTGGATAACCTCTGATATCAGCAGAACCCCAAGACTATTACACATCTACCTTGGTTAAAAACAACACACATAATTTCATTGCTTCATGTGATTGGATGATCCAAATCACATGCACTACAAAAGAACTGAACAGATCAGTTTAGAGACAAAGTACAAAAACTTTTCCCTTTTAACTGTTTCTTTGCTCCTTTCCCAGTTTCCAGGTCTTTGGTGTTCCTACTTTTACTTTGTTCATGTTTGGAATCCCTTCCCTTGGGGTTTGAAAAGGTGTACAAAAATTATCTATACCTATTTCCTTGCTATCTCATTTCTTCATCCAACTTTACTCTATCTCTCTGTTCCACATAGCTGAGTGTTGATGTTGATGTTCAATATAACATAAGCAATGGTAACAATAGTAGACCAATAGGACTCTAGAGCACACTCTGCCATTGTTGGATCATGAGGGATTAAATTCTTCTCCATCTAAAGTAGATGTAAACTTGTTGCTTGTGTTGCTCTGCTGAACATTGTGGGCATGGTGTGTTGGCACCAGAATATTATGCAAACAATGTATTTCACTGTGTTTTTTACTGTTTATTGTGATAAATAAATTAATCTGAACCTGAACCCTTATTCTAAAACTATGCTCCCTAGTTCTGAATACCCCATTAGGGTTAACATGCTCTCAACACCCTCCCTACTCCCAACCCCCTTCAGAACCTTATAAGTGTCAGTAAGATAACCTTTAGTTCTTCTATTCTCTGAGTCTGAGCCCTACCGTAATTCATACACCAACTTCTTCATCCCAAGAATCAACCTCATGAATCCTCTCTGCGCCGTCTCCAATGCAATTCCTTAAATATGGAGATGAAACTGGATGCAGGAATGCCAAGTCTGGCTTCAACAGGGCTTCATAAACATGAATCAGTGCCTTCCTACATTTTATTCCATACCTCTTGCAAAAAAGGTCAATATTCCATTGGCCTTCCTAATTACCTGCGGTGCTCGCTTGTTAAAATTTTGTATTTAATGAGTGTCTGATCCCTTTGCACTACAACATTTTGTAGTCTCAATTAATTTAAAATACTTTACTTATTCATTCTTTCATGAATGAATAACCCTATATGTTCCAATATTATAGTCCATCTGCTAATATCTATGGTCATTTAATTAACCTATATATTCTTTTGCAAGTTCTTTATCTCCATACAGCTTGGGAATCAATATATTTTTGTATCATCAGCTAATTTGGTTACTGTTTGTTTCTTTCATCTAATATGAATTCTAAATAATTGAAGTCCCAGCATTCATACTTCTATTGTTTCTACACTTCCACTAGTTATTGCAAACAGAAGGAATAATGAGGTAGTGTTCCTGGTTCATGGACTGTACAGAAATCTGATGGTGGATGGGAAGAAGCTGCTTCTAAACCATAGAGTGTGGGTCTTCAGGCTCCTATACTTCTTCCCTGATGATAGTAACAAGAAGAGATCATCTCCTGGATGGTGGATGCCACCTTCTTGAGCATTGTCTCTTGAAGATGTCATAGATTGTAGGGAGGGTTGTGCCCATGATGGAGCTGGCTATAACACACTACAGCCTCCTGCATTCCTGTGAAATGGAGCCTCCACACCAGGTTGTGATGCAACCTGTAAGAATGATCTCCACCAAACACCTACAGAAATTTGCAGGATGTCCAGGACTTGAAACTACTCATCCTTTTCACCACTGACTCCTCAAATGAAGACTGGTGTATGTTCTTCTTACTTCTGCTTCCTGAAGTTCACAATCAGTATCCTGAACTTGCTGATGTTGAGTGTGAGATTGTTGTTACACCACTCAACCATCTACTCTATCTCGCTCCTGGAAGCTTTCTTATCACCATTTGAGATTCTACCATCAACTGTGGTATCATCAGTGAATTTTTGATGTTATTTGAGCCATGCTTAGCCACACAATCATGAGTAAAGCAAGGGACTATATACGGAACCTTGATACATATGTGTTTTGATAGTCTGCAAGGAAAAGATGTTATCAATCTTCATTGATTTTGGTCTCCCAATAAGGAAGTTGATAATCCAATTGCAGACAGAGGTACAGAAGCCCAGGTTTTGAAGCTTGATCATTAGTACTGAGGAAATGATGGAGTGGAACACAGAGTTATAATCAAAATGCAGTAACCTGATGTATGTCTTGTGGTTGGGAGTGAGCCATTTCTCTGTGAAGTGGAGTGCATTTGTGTTTAAAAACACTTCTATGTGGCACTTAGTCAAATGCCTTGTGGAAGTCCAAATACTGTATGCTACTGCTTCCCTTTTACCCACCCTGACTTATCATCAACAAATGCCAACAACAAGACAACCACTTCAGAGTTAATTTTTGGTGCAGCTGTCATAAGCCAAAGCAGTGTGTGTAAGTACAAGAAAATCTTGGAATAATGTGAGAGTTCCAAGGATGGATGAAGATGGCTGGCCCAATGTGGCTGTATGAGGAGATTTCTAAGAAATGTTAGGAGACGGCTATGAACGTCTGTTGGAGAGTTACAGTAAGGTAATTTGCAGATTAATATTGTACACTTGGGATTCAATTAAGTACTGTAGGATGTGCATAGAACTTGCTTTCATGGAAACAGATGGCGGTTATTCATGGTATGTAAGGTACTGCTTGTAATGCACTAAATGCACATGTGCTCATATAACAGTTCTCCAGTTACTTGCTGAAATAGATTGTATCCTGTTTGAAGTTAGACCATCTGTTTGCCACCCGAACCGCAAGTCAATGCATAACTATACTTTTGTGAGCAATAGATCAATTTGATCCAGGGTTTGTTTTATAGACAGTAGGAGTTACTGAGTTTTGGCCCATTTGGCTGTGGGAAGTGCAATTGTTGTCAATCTCTTGGAGGAAACACAAATGAACTGAAAAGTCCTTTAAATGAATGCCACATATTGCCTCATGCCAATTGGATTTGTGATAGCAGGCTTGGATATCTGTTGTGATAGTGCCCATGACAAAGTAGTTCACGACATTCAGGTCCCAGCATAAAGAGTGGATTGGATTGTTCTTCCTATCTGCCCAGCACTTCCCTCTGATGCCCCTCCTCCTTCCCTTTCTCCCATAGTCAACTATCCTATCAGATTCTTCCTTCTTCAGCCCTTTACCTCTTCTACCCATCATACCCCAGCTTTTCACTTCACCCCTCCCACCTTTCCCCCTGACCTGGTTTCACCTATCACCTGCTAGCTTGTACTCCTTTCCTTCCCCCACCTTCTTATTACGGCCTCTTTCCCCCTCCTTTCCAATCCTGATGAAAGGTTTTGGCAGAAATATTGAAGGTTTATTCCTCCCCATATATGCTGCTTGACCTGCTGAGTTCCAGCAGATATTTTGTGTGTGTTGAATAGAATGGCAGCAGGACTACAGAGTTCAGGGAATTTGCCCATGCTTACATAACCTTGAGACAGCACTGGAGGAGAGGTTCGTATTTATACAGTCAGAACATGTTAATAGATAGATAGATAGATAGATAGATAGATAGATAGATACTTTATTCATCCCCATGGGGAAATTCAACTTTTTTCCAATGTCCCATACACTTGTTGTAGCAAAACTAATTACATACAATACTTAACTCAGTAAAAAATATGATATGCATCTAAATCACTATCTCAAAAAGCATTAATAATAGCTTTTAAAAAGTTCTTAAGTCCTGGCGGTAGAATTGTAAAGCCTAATGGCATTGGGGAGTATTGACCTCTTCATCCTGTCTGAGGAGCATTGCATCGATAGTAACCTGTCGCTGAAACTGCTTCTCTGTCTCTGGATGGTGCTATGTAGAGGATGTTCAGAGTTTTCCATAATTGACCGTAGCCCACTCAGCGCCCTTCGCTCAGCTACCGATGTTAAACTCTCCAGTACTTTGCCCACGACAGAGCCCGCCTTCCTTACCAGCTTATTAAGACGTGAGGCGTCCCTCTTCTTAATGCTTCCTCCCCAACACGCCACCACAAAGAAGAGGGCGCTCTCCACAACTGACCTATAGAACATCTTCAGCATCTCACTACAGACATTGAATGACGCCAACCTTCTTAGGAAGTACAGTCGACTCTGTGCCTTCCTGCACAAGGCATCTGTGTTGGCAGTCCAGTCTAGCTTCTCGTCTAACTGTACTCCCAGATACTTGTAGGTCTTAACCTGCTCCACACATTCTCCATTAATGATCACTGGCTCCATATGAGGCCTAGATCTCCTAAAGTCCACCACCATCTCCTTGGTCTTGGTGATATTGAGACACAGGTAGTTTGAGTTGCACCATATCACAAAGTCCTGTATCAGTTTCCTATACTCCTCCTCCTGTCCATTCCTGACACACCCCACTATGGCCGTGTCATCAGCGAACTTCTGCACATAGCAGGACTCCGAGTTATATTGGAAGTCTGATGTGTACAGGGTGAACAGGACCGGAGAGAGTACGGTTCCCTGCGGCGCCCCTGTGCTGCTGACCACCGTGTCAGACCTACAGTCTCCCAACCGCACATACTGAGGTCTATTGACATACTAATGACCTACTGTCATGGTCCAGTCCATGGACTCCTCACTCCAGTTATTTCCTTTCCCACATGTTCCGTTGGGCGCCTTGATTAAGGCACCTGGTCTTCATTTCGAACCGGCCACATAAAAGGCTTTGGGTTACAGCTGCTGAGTTGCTGGACCATCATCAGAAGTTCGTCACCGGTAACCAGTCACTGGAAGCCAGTCATCTCAGCAAAGGGCTGCCAAGAGTGGTGGACTCTAGTTGCTTCAGTGCCTTGGCCATTTAGGAATTCAGTCGTTTTCGTGTCCAGCTGGGTTGTCGGCCGTTTTGCCACTACTCCAAGTAAGATACAAATCCTGTCATTTTCATGGCTGGCTGAGACTAGGTCGAGTCAGGAGCCTGCCGTGCGCAGTTCCTGGGTTGAGTCAAGAGCCTGCCGTGCACAGTTTCTGGGTCAAGTCAAGAGCCTGTCGTCCACTGTTCCTGGGTCATGTCGAGAGCCTGCTGTCCTAGTCCTTCCAGCTGAGTAGGTCCAGCCGTTTGCCGCTACTCTGAGTTGGGTATTCTGTCTCTTTGTTGTCCAAGTCCTTTCAGCTGAGTAGGCCCAGCTGTTTGCCACTACTCCAAGTTGGGTAGTCTGTCTCCTTGTTGTCCAAGTCCTCCAAGTCCAAGCTCCAAGCCGTG
This sequence comes from Hemitrygon akajei, assembly GCF_048418815.1. Taxonomy (NCBI): domain Eukaryota; kingdom Metazoa; phylum Chordata; class Chondrichthyes; order Myliobatiformes; family Dasyatidae; genus Hemitrygon; species Hemitrygon akajei. The sequence continues at coordinate 46,285,618 of NC_133127.1, read as the reverse complement.
TTCCAGTTCCAGGCTCCGTGTTCCAATTCTAGGCTCCGAGTCAAGTTCCGAGTCCAGGCTGAGTCCCAGTTAAGTTCCGAGTCCGAGTCAAGATCCAAGTTCCGAGTCCGAATCCAAGTCAAGTCCGAGTCCAAGTCCTAGTCCAGGTTTTACCAGTTTGTTAATCAACGTTTACGTCCAGGTTGTCATTTTTGTCCTTGCTCCCTGGCCTTCCTAGTAACTATCAATAAACACTGTTCTGTTTATACTACTTCTGTGTCTGTGTCCTGCACTTGGGTCCACTCTGAACGCCCTCTTGTAACACCTACATTATAATACTGAGTCATTCTAATCTGCTCTGCAGTAGTAGTTAACGTGTTCTTAGACCTTTCTGATTGGATATTGCAAAGGACACCATCTCTGCCTTCAAGGAAGGGTACTTATATGTGCAGTTTTAGCGAGAGCTGGCCCAGCAGTCAATATGATCATACTCAGTATTTACCAGTTGGACAGTAGCTGGACTAGAGTAAATGAAGCAGTTGTACACCCATCATTCCAATTGCAATGAGTTGGATAGCCTGCATTGCCGAGAGTTTGCCTCGTGATCAAATAGAGAAATTCATTATTTATGCACTTGCAGTGATGTGTACTTTTCAGCAGGCCTGGAATTAAATAGGTATTTACTGAAATAACAACCTGTTTCTTATTGTATCTTAAAGCAGCAGAATGTTCCAGAGTGACCTGCTGGACCATAAGTCCTTGTCAGACTCCAGAGCACAAATAGAAAAACTAACAGAGACAGATAAACACTTCATTAAATAAATAGGATTAGTCTGAATCTGAACCATAATGTTCACAACATTGGTGTTCCTTTAAGGGTTGTAAATGCTTTGTATTGTATATCAATATCGACCTGTGTTACATTACCCAACTCCTCCTAACGTCAGCTCAATAATTTCTTTGTTATCTGTAGCTTTTGCAATTTCATTTTTGGTCTATACTTTTATCAGCTTTGTTCTAGACTATTGGTGGAAAGAGACTGAGGAAACTATCGTATATACTGGAAATCTGAAATAAAACAGCAGAATATGTTGAAAATAGTCAGCAGGTCAAGTAGCATGTTATTTTCTCCACAGAAGTCAGCTGGTGAGTGAAATGTGCACACTTCATTGTGGATCAAGATCTATGTGTTTAGTTTCTGGATCACTACATGTTTCTAACAGTGGATTATAAGGTTTAGGTTTAATGCAATCAGAACATTCAAAAGTAAATTTGTATTTAAATAGAAGTGTCCCAAGATGAGTCACAGAAGTGTATCAGATTTAAAAATCTACCACCAAACCAAAAAACAGAAGTTAGTGGGGCCATCAATGGAGAACTCAAAAAGTTAAGAAGATAGAAGGACATTGGGATGGATTCCATTACTTTGAGTTGATGTTGATGATGGGTGCCAATGTTTGGTGCCACTTAATTGTAACCTTCTGTGAAGTGACACAGTGAAGTGCAGCTTTTTACAGAAACATTTTTAAAAGTAAAAATACTCTTCACAAGACAATGCCTAACTTTTAAAATACACCTTAGAACATGTTGAGATGATGAAAGACAAGAGTATATTACACTGATAGTGCAATATGAATGTTTTAGATTGCTGAAGCCTCTCATTTGAATCCGAGAGCATACTCTGGAATAGTTTATAAATATTAAGCTGAATTGTGGAGTATGTTACCATGTGAGACAACATAAGAGTGTTAATATAGCCAACCACTTTCCACCTATACATTTTATTATAGACATTGTAAGCACATTTTTTTAAACTTTTTAGTATGCAGAATCTTAATAAAAGAATTGTGGTTCTAATGAATACTCACATTTTTCAATGTAAAACCCATGTGTCACTTCCTGCCTTTACAATATAAAATTAATGGTCTGAAAATCAGGGACTTACATTCTCTGATTATTTGAACACAGGCCTGATAAATGTTGAATGTAGATGAAGCTCCTCTCTCTGTAAATGTATAAAAAATATAACCAGTATTTTAAAAAATCAGATTGAGTGTGAGCTTGATTGCCCTAAGTAATGTAAATTTTTTAAAATATAAATGGAATATCATAAAGCTATCATTTTGGAAAATAACAGCCAATATCCATGTTGTAAACACAAACCTATTAATCAGTTGTAAAGAACTATGGAACTCATCCAGCAGATGCTTAACAAATCTCATAACTGATCTCGAAAGATCAGTGGACAGCCCCGACAGGCTCTGGACAATATTACTAGCTGCTCAACAAACAGATAATGCAGGATGATAACTATATATCCTTCTTCGAACTCCAGTTCATTGCCAGGATATCACTTACAGATTGTAGCTCTCTCTGAACATAAATGACCGAACTTCAGTAAAGACAAGATAGTCTCACTTTCAAATCATTTTTCTATCATCCCAGCTTGTAATTGGCTGATGGTTCTTTCTCAGATACAACTTCCCTTTCTCTCTCTTGAGGGATGGCATCAAATCAGGAGAACAGATTGTGAAGTGTCTGATTTTAAAACAAAACATAATGAAGAGATGTATTAGGTTAAGGTAGAATGATATTTCTATAACTAGAACTGGCTAGGTAACAGGTAAACTGCAATTCTCTTCTGCAGTCTTATACATCAGCAATGCAAGAGGCTACAAAAAATGAAGGACTCAGCCAACTCCATCACAGATACAGGTCTCACCACTACTGAGAACATCTACAAAGACTCTCAGAAAGGTGACATCCATCATTAAGGGCCCCCACCATCTTGGCCATGCCCCCTTCTCAATGCTACCATCAGGCAGAAGTTATAGGATCCTGAGGATCCACACATCAAGGTTCAACAACAGCTTCTTCCCCATTCTCTTCAGGTTCTTGAACTTAACAGTAAAACACTAACACTACCTTGGACTATATTTCTTTTATCTCTTTCTTAACTTGCACTAATACCATTAAGTTTGTTTTGTCATGTAAGTTTTGTATAATTTACAGCATATGTTAAGTTCCTGTGAACTTATGATTGTAATATGCTGCTACTGCAAAAAGCTAATTTTCATAGCATTCATATCCTTGGTATGTATGCCTCGGATGATAAACCTGAACATATTTGTTTCCAAGTTTTGGCCTCTCTCTCAAGTCAGGATTCAGTGCAGAAAGTAATCAGTTCTGAGCTTTTTTATTTAATCTAAGTAAACATTAAAAACAGAATAAACTGCTGCATTTGTCCAATCTTTCATCCCACAAAAAGCCTTACAATCACTAAATTACTGCTTTGTATCAACACTGACATATTTTAGATATCTGTTTATCATAATAATAGTGCCTTGAGAATTTTTTTACCTAGGAAGCCGTATTATGTCAATACCACTTGTGTCAAAATGCTGTTTCTGAACTTCAGTTTGGCATTCAACACTATCCATAGACTTTGGTGAACAAACTCCTACTTCCACAACTGAATGTTGGACTTCCTAACAAACAACCCTTAGATATTCAGGATGCACGATCGCCGTCATCTTCAACACAGATACCCCCCTGAGCTGTGTGCTGAGCCGATTTCTGTACACCCTGCTCACACGTGACTGCATGGCCAAACATTCAAGCAATTACATCGTCAAGTTTGCCAATGACACGAGAGTGGTGGGGCTCATCACCAATAAAGATACAACGGCCTACAGAGTGGAAGTGCAAGAGTTTGAGGCACTGTACCAGGCAAATAACCTCTTCCTTAACATCAACAAGACAAAGGAGATTGTTATTGACTTCAGAAAACACTTAACACTCACACCCACTTTACATTGGCAGTACAGCAGGCAGTTTCAAACTCCTCGGAGCACACATCAGACACAGCCTCTCATGGCCCTTGAACACATCCTACAGTCAAAAAAACTCACCAATGCCTCTACATTCTGAGGAGGCTGAACAGAGCTGTACTATATACAGCAATACTCACATCATTCTGCAGATGCACAGTAGAGAGCATCTTGACAAGTTGTATCATAGCTTGGTACAGAAACTGCACCGCATCGATAGGAAGGTTTTACAACAGATAATCAAAAATGCCCAATGTATCACCAGCAGCAGCCTACCTGCCATCAAGGACATATAGAGAAAGGTGCTGGAAAAGGGCCAGTAATATCATAAAGGATCCCACCCACCCTGCTCATGGACCGTTTCTGCCACTCCTATCCAAGCCAGGACCACCAGACTCAAAAAACAGTTACCTTTCTCAAGCAGTAAAGCTGATTACCATCTCCACCCACCAACTCCACTTCTGCTTTAATATTTCTTGTCAGACATCTTATTTACAGCCTAGTGTCACTTTATGGACATACAATCAATCTATGCATATAAGCTACTTATGTATTAATATTTAATGTGCTTTTTATTATTAATGTGTTCTTTATCTTTTGTTTTGTTATTGTGCTGCATCAGATCTGGAGTAACAATTATTTCATTCTCCTTTACACTTGTATACAGGAAATGACATTAAAACAATCTTGAATTTTGAATCTTATGCCTTTGTTAATTCCGCACCTGAAGTACAGTAAGTACCTCAGATTTGCATTAGGATCTCAATATAGACTTTGCAATTTAAGTATCTAGAGTGAGATTTGGACACACTGTATTTAGGGCAACTTAAGTTCTAAAAAGTCTACCAGAGCTCATTGGATTGCAAATTATGTATAAGCTTCAACTTATGTACAGCCCAAAACACAGAAGTTAGTTCCAGAGACAGACATGGGGGCATTTCAATTAAAGTACTGTTCCAAAACGGCCTCTTATTAATTCTAAGTTATAGCTCAGGTATATTAGTCAAGAGTACCAAATGTCTGAGCTAAATATAGAATAATATATACCTGAGCCTGTTGTTAATATTGTAATTTAATCAACTACTTTAAATGGTGATGCTGGAACAGTTTATGAGGGTCATCCAATCCCCGGTATCAAATAACATGTTTTAGCTGAATGCCAGGTGTTTATGTGGTTTAAAATACAGAATATACCTATGATACATTTTTTTTTACAAAATCTTACATCTGCATGCTTTTGTGATCAAGTTTTTCTTATATATGCAAAGCAAAAGAGAAAGCTATGGAAAGTGTCTAATTAGTTTAAGTTTCAAAGAGGCAGCAAAGGTGTGATGGGTCAAATTCTATGAATTCCTATGTTCGCAATTATAATGAACACTAGGTCAGTGAACATGATACACTGTAATAATAGTCTCGTGCTAAGAGAGGCACAACAGCACCACCACTTGCAAGAATATGTAATTACAGTGTGACGTTTACATAGACAATTCAATTATCCATGTAGATGCTGGACTATATAATTAAAAATCGAAATAAGAACAGAAAACATAATTTTTAAATGGGACTGAATTATATTAGTGTGTCACAGTTCATATATTCATAGATATAACCTTTTTTCACCCAAAAGATTTAATAGGTTTTACTTCTGACTCCCCAGTGTGCATCCTTAGTCAGATGGATTAATATTTTATGTAAAGAAAACTTAATGTTTAAATCAAAGAAACTAATTTGCTGATTGCAAGGTTATGAATGTGTGCAAGGCTTTTCATAAAATTTGAAATGTATTTCATGATATATCAGCCTCCGACATCTCTTTAAGTGACCACTTACAAGCGGAGACATAAATAATAGCCTTATAACTCATAACAGAAGACAATGTGAATCCACATCAAAAATATGTTTAGCGCAATTTAAATGTGTTCGAAACCAGCTGTATTTACTTCGTTTGAATTTACTAATGGGTTAACCCACTGACATACACCATTATGTACTTACTACAATGCAGGATGCTATTCAGCCCTTAAGCTTGCTGCTAACTTCTGGAAAAACAATCCCATCACTCTTCTTATTCTCTTTGTTGCCCATTCTTGTCTATATGCCCATTATCTTCCTGCCTGCCAAATAATGAACTAAGAGGTAATGGACATATTCAATGGACAGTATTAATAAAGGTGTATGCACAGTACTATAACAGATCTTTATCAAGATTAAAAATAGGTTCTTGACTAGTAAGGGTGTCAAAGGTTATGGGGAGAAGGTAGGAGAATGAGGTTGAGAGGGAAAATAAATCAGGCATAATCATATGGTGGAACAGACTCAATCGGTTGGATGGCCTAATTCTACTCCTTTGTCTAGTGGTCTTACCACAAAGTTTAATTAATTTGAGCAGTCATTTGGTGCATTTGAGGGTCAGTGTGGCATTCTTTCCTCTCTTCAATCCAGGATGGTTCCCCAGTTTAGTACTGAGGGATTGCTCTGTTGATCAGAGATAGTGTCGTAGCTGCAGAAAAGGAGGAAGACATGGAAGGATTGTCTGTGAAGTCTCTGTGGGTGGAAATTTGGAACTGGAAGGGGTCAATAACTCTACTGGATGTTTTTTATAGACCACAAATAGTAACAGGGACATTGAGGAGCAGACAGGGAGACAGATTATGGAAAGGTGTAATAATAACAGGGTTGTTGTAGTGGGAGATTTTAATTTCCCAAATATCAATTGGCATCTCTCTACAGTGAGGGGTTTAAATGGGATCGAGTTTGTTACGTGTGTTCAAGGTTTCTTGACACAATATGTAGATAAGCCTACAAGAAGAGAGGCTGTACTTGATCTGGTATTGAGAAATGAACCTGGTCAAGTGTCAGATCTCTCAGTGGGAGAGCATTATGGAGATAGTGATCACTATTCTACCTCCTTTACCATAGCACTGGAGAGGGATAGAAGCAGACAAGTTAGGAAAGCGTTTAACTGGAGTAAGGGGAAATATGACGCCATCAGGCAGGAACTTGGAAGCATAAAATGGGAAAAGATATTCTCAGGGAAATGTATGGAAGAAATGTGGCAGACAGGATTAAGGAAAAACCCAAAGCATTCTACAAGTACGTTAAGGGCAAGAGGATAAGACGTGAGAGAATAGGACCAATCAAGTGTGACAATGGAAAAGTGTGTATGGAACCAGAGGAGATATCAGAGGTACTTAATGAGTACTTTGCTTCAGTATTCACTACTGAAAAGGACTTTCGCGATTGTCCTACATCGGACTGAAAATCTTGAGCATGTAGATATTAAGAAAGAGGATGTGTGGGAGGCTTTGGAAAGCTTCAAGTTGGATAAGTCACTGGGACCGGATGAGATGTACCGCAGGCAACTGTGGGAGGCGAGGAAGGAGAATGCTGACTCTCTGGTGATGATCTTTGCATCATCAATAGGGACGTGAGAGGTTCCGGAGGATTGGAGGGTTGCGGATGTTGTTCCATTATTCAACAAAGAGAGTACAGATAGCCCAGGAAATTATAGACCAGTGTGTCTCACATCAGTTGTTGATAAGTTGATAGAGAAGGTCCTGATAGGTAGGATTTATGAACACATGGAGAGGCATAATATGATTAGGAATAGTCAGCATGGTTTTCTGAAAGGCAGGTCATGCCTTACGAGCCTGATTGAATTTTTTGAGGATATGACTAAGCACATTGACGAAGGTAGAGCAGTATATGTACAGTATATGGATTTCAGGAAGGCATTTGACAAGGTACCCCATGCAAGGCTTATTGAGAAAGTAATAGGCATGGGATCCAAGGGGACATTGCTTTGTGGATTCAGAACTGGCTTGCCCACAGAAGGCAAAGAATGGTTGTAGACAGGTCATACATATTCTGCATGGAGTTTGGTGACCAGTGGTGTGCCTCAGTGATCTGTTCTGGGACCCTGCTCTGCGATTTTTATTAATGATATGGATGAGGAAGTAGAAGGATGGGTTAGTAAATTTGCTGATGACACAAAGGTTGGAGGTGTTGTGGATAGTGTGGAGGGCTGTCAGAGGTTACAGCAGGACATTGATAGGATGCAAAACTGGGCTGAAAAGTGGCAGATGGAGCTCAGCCCAGATAAGTGTGAAGTGGTTCATTTTGGTAGGTCAAATATGATGGCAGAATATAGTATTCATGGTAATACTCTTGGCAGTGTGGAGGATCAGCGGGATCTTGGGGCCCGTTCCATAGGACACTCAAACTGCTGCGCAGGTTGACTCTGTGGTTAAGAAAGCATATGGTGCATTGGCCTTTATCAATCATGGGATTGAGTTTAGGAGCCGAGAGGTAATGTTGCAGCTATATAGAGTCCTGGTCAGACCCCACTTGGAGTACTGTGCTCAGTTCTGGTCACCTCACTACAGGAAGAATGTGGAAAGGGTGCAGAGGCGATCTACAAGGATGTGCCGGGATTGGGAAGCATGCCTTATGAGAATAGATTGAGTGAACTCGGCCTATTTTCCCTGGAGGATGAGAGGTGACCTGACAGAGGTGTATAAGATGATGAGGGGCATTGATCATGTGGATAGTCAGAGAATTTTCCCCAAATGGCTAGCATGAGAGGGCACAGTTTTAAGGTGCTTGGAAGTAGGTACAGAGAAGATGTCAGGGGTAAATTTTTTACACAGAGAGTGGTGAGTGCGTGGAATGGGCTGCCAGCGACGGTGGTGGAGGCGGATACGATAGGGTCTTTTAAGAGACCCCTGGACAGGTGCATGGAGCTCAGAAAAATAGAGGGCTATGGGTAACCTTAGGTAATTTCTAAGATAAGGACATGTTCGCCACAGCTTTGTGGACCGAAGAGCCTGTATTGTAATGTAGGTTTTCTATGTTTCTATGAATTATTTTTTTATTAGATACAATGCAGAATGAGGCCTTCCGGCCCTTCAAGCCGTGGTGCCCAGCAACCCCCTATTTAACCCTGGTCTAATCATGAGACAATTTACAGCGACCAATTAACCTGCTAACCTGTATGCCTTTGGACTGTGGGAGGAAACCAGAGCACCCAGAGAAAACGAACACATTCCAAGGGGAGGATGTACAGACTCCTTCGAGAAGATGCTAGAACTGAACTCCAGACTCTGATGCCTCGAGCTGTAATAATGTCGCTCTACTACACTACCTATTTCATTTGTACGTCCTCAACCACTGTGATCTCCTCTAAAACCATGTTATCTTAAGAACATATTGGAATTTGCAGTGAGGGGAGACCACTAACACTGAAACTGACAAAGAATAATTTCCTGTAGTAGTTTTCAAACTGGCACCCTCAGCCATACTAAAGTGGAACATTGAAAGCCATCGAGAGTTCAATAATATGTTATGGTCCATTTGTTTTCCTCATTTACACACATGCTTGTCTCACACCTCTCTCTTCTCTGAAACCCACTAGTCTCTGCACCTAGAACATCATCCTTCACTGATTACACCAAATCCACGTCTCCCTCCATCTCACTTTCTGCTTTCTACAGGGACCACTCTCTCCATGATTGCCTGCCCATTTATGCTTTCCACAGCCACCCCCTTCCTGATCCACTGTAAACACAGGTTTACCACTGTCTCTACATCCCCTCCTTCACTATTATCCAGGGATCTGAACAGGAATTTACCTGAACCTTATCCAACCTGAACTGTCACATTCAGTGCTCAGGATGTGGATTGGTAGGGCCAGGTGTACACTGGGCAACCATGTTACAGAGCACGAGAGCTCTATCTGCAATGCATGTTGCTATTGCAGGTCATTTCAGCTCTCCTTCCCATTCCCACACCAAGCTGCCTGGTTTCAGCCTTCTCTACTGCAACATGTAAACCAAATGCAAACTAAAAGAATTGTTCCTTATATTCTACTGGCTGCTTACAACCTAATGGCACAAACACCAAATTTTCCAATTTTATTTAACCCTAATCTCCCATGGCAAAACACACCAAATGCTGGAGGAACTGAGCAGGCCAGGCAGCATCTATGGAAAAGAGTAAACAGTCAATGTTTCGGGCTGAGATTCTTCATCAAGGTGGAGGATCCCCCTGCCAAGCTCCACCTCCCTGTCATTTCTGCCGCCGACCCCTCTTTTATCCGGTTTCAACTAACACCTACAATCCCCCCTGTATCACCTCTCTCGCTGGTGACTGTATACTGCCTTCCCTCTACACCTTTGACCCAAAATATCCACCATCCCTTTGCTGCCTCAGATACTGCTTGACCATGGAGATCTTCCAGCAGCGCTGCTCCAGATTCCAGCATCTGCACTTTCTTTTGTCTTTAATATGTTTTGGTTTTCTCCATGAAGACCAGCATAGGAAAACATTTTAATTTATCAGCATAATAAATGTTTAGACTATATTTCAAGGGAATTGAAAAGACATTGCAGTTTCCAATCTCACCTGAAATGATATTGTCTTGCAACACTCCATATCTGCATTATCAAAAACATTCTTAATCTTTATTAAGTAAAATGCTGATCACTTGGAGGGAGGATTCACTGAAGAACTTAAGTACTTTCATACAACATATGAGATCTAAGAGTGAGTAGATAGAGAATATGGTGCATGAAGAAATTCCCTGAGACATCTGTTGATCTGTATGTAGTTTAATCCATGACATTTATATGTTAATGAGAAAATCTGATAAGCTTTCATCAATAAAACATAGTACAACACAAGAACAGGCCCTTCAGCCTAACATGTCTGCAACAACCATGATGCCAATCTAATCACACCTGCATGTACGTACATGGTCTGTATCCCTCTATTTTCTATCTTCTCATGTGCCTTGTCTAAATGCCTCTCAAGCATTCTCATCATAAGTGCTTTCACCACCTCCTCTGATAGCACTTTCCAAGCCTTTACAACTCTCTGTATAAAAAAAGGCTTGCTCACAAAACTCCTTTAAACTTTCTTCATCTCAACTATTGTTGAGAAACCTATGCTCTACTGTTTTTGACATTTCCACCCTGGGAAAAAGGCTGGCTGTTTACCCTATAAAAGCCTCTCATTACAATCAAAGCAATGAAGTACTAAATGGCACAAGCTAAGTTGAATCACTAAATATTTAGTGACTAGTCTAACTAATTCTTCCATTTTTAGTTACTTCCCAGTTGGCTTAGATGTTGAAATCTGAAAGTATGAGTCATTGCCTCAATAACAAGAAAAAAGTCAGCAATTGAAGCAAAGAAAGCCAAACAGATTAGATATGGAGACCTGATTTAAAGATTTTTTGTGCATACACACCTTACAGTTCAAGAGAAGAAAGCCTTTTAAAATAATACTTAGCATTTTTTACTGCCAAGGATCAGTGTAGTGATAACTTCCTTGGAGATTTGACTGATACTATTATTAAATAACTTTTTGGATACTGGATACAGCAATCTTTGGTATGAACAAACAAAATAGTTAATTATGAACCCTTGGGAACACACGGACCTTTTATTGATTAATTTGCTTTGTGAAATTTTTGCTCATTGTAAATTCTCATGGATAGCAATTTACTGCAGGCTTTGCTTAAGGATAATTAAAAAGTAAAAATGAATAATGTTTGGTTGAATTGTATTGGTTTTGACTAGTATCGATGCATACCAATAATGCATATTAAAGTCAGATGTGCCCAACTTGAAAGGAAAAAAATCTACAAGTTTAACACCTGAGATAATATCAGGATTAATTACAGCTGCCAAGTAGATTCAAGTTTTAAGTGAAATGTTCCCAGTATTATTTAATTTTTATTTACACATTTTGTTTTCTTTTGCACATTGGTTGTCAGTCTACAATATATAGTTCTTAATAAATTCTATTATATTTCTTCATTTTGCTGTAATCTCCAGCAAAAAAATGAATTTCAAGGTGGTATACGGTGCTTTGACAATAAATGTACTTCTACTTTGAGTGGCAATGGACAAAATGAGTTGAACAGCCTCTGAAATTGTAATATCAATGAGATATGAGAAATATAATTTGTCATAACCACTATCAATCATTTACATAGAACAGTACAGCACAGGAACAGGCCATTTGGCCCACAATGTTGTGCTGAACCAGCTAAAAAGCAAATAAAAAACATCTAAACACTATCCCCTCCTACCAACATAATGTCCATATCCCTCCACCTTCCCCACATCTACGTGCCTATCCAAACATCTCTTAAAAGTCTGTAATGTATTTGCCTCCACCACCATAACATGCAGTGCATTCCAGGCATCCATGACTCTTTGAGTAAAAAACACCCCTCACATCCCCCTTGAACCTAGCCCCCTCACTTTCAATGCATGCCCTGGGAAATAGGTATTCTCTGCTCACTTTAGCTATGCCTCTCATAATCTTGTAAATCTCTATCAGATCTCCCCTCAAACTCAGCACCCCAGAGAAAACACCCCAAGTTTCTCCATCCTCCCCTGATAGCGCATGCCCTCTAAACCAGGCAGCATCCTGCTAAAATTCTTCGGCACACTCTCCAAAGCCTAGCCACACTAGCCACACAGTCCTGGGTGCAGAGTGACTAGAGGAGTGGGCTAAGCACATACCCCTGAGGTGCACCATTGTTGATCATTAGAGAGGAGGAGGTGTTATCACCAATCCACACAGATTGTGGCCTTCTGGTCAGGAAGTCAGGAATCCAATTGCAAATGGTGGTACAGAGGCTCAGATTCTGTAGCTTATTGATCAGGATTGTGGGAATGATGATGTTAAACGCCGAGCTATAATCAAGGAATGGCATCCTGACATAGGTGCTTGCATTGCCCAAGTGATCTACAGAAGAACCTAAGAAATAGGAGCAGGAGTAGGCCCTCTGGCCCATGGAGCATGCTCCGCCATTCAATTAGATCATGGCTGAGCTGACCATGGACTCATCACCACCAACCAGCCTTTTCCCCATAACCCTTAATTCCCCTACTATGCAAAAATCTATCCGACCTTGTCTTAAATATACTTGCTGAGGTAGTCTCCGCTGTTTCATTGAGCAGAGAATTCCACAGATTCACCACCCTTTGGGAAAAGCAGTTCCTCCTTATCTCTATGTTAAATTTACTTCGCTGAATCTTGAGGTTATGTCCCCTAGTTCTAGACTCACCTACCAGTGGAAACAATTTTCCTGCCTCTATCTTATCTATCCTTATCATAATTATATATGTTTCTATAAGAATCTCCTCTCATCCTTCTGAATTCCAGTAAGTACAGTCCAAGGCGATTCAATCTGTCCTTGTAGTCTAATTCCCTCATTTCTGGAATCAACCTGGTGAACCTCCTCTGAACCTCCTCCAAAGCCAAAATATCCTTCCTCAAGTAAGGAGACCAGAACTGCACCCAGTACTCCAGATGCTGCCTCACCAGTTCCCTATACAGTTGCAACAAAACCTCCCTGTTCTTAAGTTCAATCCCTCTAGCAAAAAAGGGCGAAATTCCATTTGCCTTCTTGATAGGCTGCTGTACTTGCAAACCAACCTTTTGCAATTAGAAACATAGAAAAGCTACAGCACAATACAGGCCCTTCAGCCCACAAAGCTGTGCTGAACATGTCCTTACCTTAGAAATTACCTAGGGTTACCCATAGCCCTCTATTTTTCTGAGCTCCATGCACCTGTCCAGGAGTCTTTTGAAAGACCCTATCGTATCCATCTCCACCACTGTCGCCGGCAGCCCATTCTATGCACTCGCCACACTCTGTGTAAAAAACTTACCCCTGACATCTCCTCTGTACCTACTTCCAAGCACCTTAAAACTGCGCTCTCTCATACTAGCCATTTCAGTCCTGGGAAAAAGCCTCTGACTATCCACATGATCAATGCCTCTCATCATCTTGTACACCTCTATCAGGTCACCTTTCATCCTCCATTGCACCAAGGAAAAAAGGCCGAGTTCACTCAACCTATTCTCGTAAGGCATGCTCCCCAATCCAGGCGATATCCTTGTAAATCTCCTCTGCACATTTTCTATGGTTTCCACAACCTTCCTGTAGTGAGGCAACCAGAACTGAGTACAGTACTACAAGTGGGGTCTGACCAGGGTCCTACATAGCTGCAACATTACCTCTCGGCTCCTAAACTCAATCCATGATTGATGAAGACAAATGTACCATATGCTTTCTTAACCACAGAGTCAACCTGCATAGCAGCTTTGAGTGTCCTATGGACTTGGACCCCAAGATCCCTCTGATCCTCCATACTATCAAGTGTCTTAACATTAATACTATATTCTGCCATCATATTTGACCTATCAGAATGAACCTCTTCATGCTTATCTGGGTTGAACTCCATCTGCCTCTTCTCAACCCAGTTTTGCATCCTATCAATGTCCTACTGTAACCTCTGACAGCCCTCCACCCTATCTACTACACCCCCAACCTTTGTGTCATCAGCAAATTTACTAACCCATCCCTCCATTTCCTCATCCAGATCATTTATAAAAATCATGAAGAGTAGGGGTCCCAGAACAGATCCCTGAGGCACACCACTGGTCACCGACCTCCAAGCAGAATATGACCCATCTACAACCACTTTTTGCCTTCTGTGGGCAAGCCAGTTCTGGATCCACAAAGCAATGTCCCCTTGGATCCCATGCCTCCTTACTTTCCCAATAAGCTTTGCATGGGGTACCTTGTCAAATGCCTTGCTGAAATCCATATACTCTACACCTACTGCTCTACCTTCATCAATGTGTTTAGTCACATTCTCAAAAAATTCAATCAGGATCATATGGCAAGGCCTGCCCTTCACAAAGCCATGCTGACTATTCCTAATCATATTACTGTATGCCTCTCCAAATGTTCATAAATCCTGCCTCTCAGGATCTTCTCCATCAACTTACCAACCACTGAAGTAAGACTCACTGGTCTATAATTTCCTGGGCTATGTCTACTCCCTTTCTTGAGTAATGGAACAACATCCACAACCCTTCAATCCTCCGGAACCCCTCCTGTCCTCATTGATGATGCAAAGATCAATGGCAGAGGCTCAGCAATCTCCTCCCTGCACAAGCACTCTCAAGTCCTTCTGCACAGCAGCATGCTGCAGTCTTTTACCATTTAAATAATAATCTGCTCTTCCATTTGTCCTTCCAAGGTGGATGACCTCACATTTACCAACATTGTACTCCACCTGCCAGACCCTTGCTCACTTACTTAACCTAACCTATCTATATCCCTTGGCAAACTCTCCATATCCCCTGCACAATTTGCTTTACCACTCAGTGTCATCAGCAAACTTAGATACACTACACTCCGTCCCCTCTTCCAGATCATCAATGTATATCGCAAACAGTTGCAGGCCCAGCATCAACCCCTGCGGCACACCACTCACCACCATTTGCCAACCAGAGGAACACCCATGTATCCCAACTCTAAGGCCGTGTGAACAGCCACTGAGATTGCATCTTCAGTAGAACTATTGTGGCGATAGGCCAATTGCAGTGGGTCCAGGTCTTTGCTGAGGCAGGAGTTCATTCTAACCATGACCAACCTCTCAAAGCATTTCTTCACCATAGATGTGAGTGTTCCTGGGTAATAGTCATTAAGGCTGCATATACTAATCTTCCCAGGCACTGGTACAGTTGTTGCCCTTTTCGAGCAGGTGGGAACTTCAGACCATAGCAGTGAGAGGTTGAAAATGTCCTTGAATACTCCTGCCAGTTAGTTGGCAAAGTTTTCCGAGCCTTACCAGGTACTCCATTTGGACCTGCCACCTTGCGAGGGCTCACCCTCCTTAAAGGCAGAGATCAGAGGGTCACCGGGTGCAGCAGGGATTTTCACAGTTGTAGTTGTATTCTCCCTTTGAAAGTGGGCATGGAAGACATTGAGCGCAGCTGATAGTGAAGCATCTCTGTCCTTCATGCTATTGGGTTTCACTTTGTAGGAAGTAATATCTTGAAAACCCTGCCAGAGTTGATGTGCATCCGATGTCACCTCCAAGCTTGTTCAGAATTGTTTCTACGCTCTTGAAATAGTCCTCTGCAAGTCATACCTGGATGTCTGGTATAGGCCAGGCCACCCGTCTTAATGCCACAGATCTAGCCCTCAGCAGACGATGTACCTCCTGGTTCATCCATGACTTTTGGTTTGGGAATGTACAACAAGTTTTCACAGGCACACACTCATCCACACAGGTTTTAATGAAGTGAGTAACAACTACTGCATACTCACCCAGATTCGAAGATGAATCGCTGAATACAGTCCAGTCCACCATTTCAAAACCGTCCTTTAAGTGTTCCTGTGCTTCCCTTGTCCATACCTTCTTGGTCCTCACTACTGGTGCCGCAGTTCTCAGTCTCTGCCTATACTCAGGGAGTAGAAGTACAGCCAGGTGATCAGACTTTCTGAAGTGTGGGCGTGGAATTTCATGGTAGGCATTTTTGATGGTGGTCCAGTGTGTTGTTTCCTCTAGTACTACAAGTGATCTGTTGATGTTAATTATTATGTTACTTTTTCAAGCAGGCCTGCCAAAATGATAGTGAAGGTGTTAGGGTGTGATGTTCCATGCATGTTGATCCCATTGCTCAGATCATCTAGAGCCTGTTTGACATTGGCTTGAGGTGGAATGTACACCACTACCAAAATGATCGCTGAAATCTCCTGTGGCAGATAAAATGGACAACACCTAATTGCAAGATATTCCCAGTTTGGTGGGCAGAATTGGGACAACACTGATACATTTCTGCACTAAGAGGAGTTGATCATGAGGCATACACCACCAAATCTGCTTTAGAGAGACATGACAGTCCTATCCTGATGGTATATAGTGAACCCATCAATCTGAATCGCTGTGTTCGGTATGGAAGGGATTAACCAGGATTCTGTGAAACAAAGAACGCATGTGGTCCTAATGTCCCTCTGATACAGCACCCTTGCTCTCTGAGGTCTTTGATTTTATTCACTAGAGACTGTACGTTTGCCAGCAAGATAGTCGGTATTTGGAGTCTAAAACCTTGTTTTCTTAAAAGCACCTGTATCCCTGACCTGCAGCTACATTTCCTACGAGGAATCCAGTGAGAAACGCAGCCACAATTGGCATTGTTTCCATGGGTTTTAAGCAGAAAACGTTTATTCAATCATATTAAGACATTTCATTAAGTGTACAGACCTTGGAAACAATTGTGATTCTCAGCTGTATCGAGCTGAAACAGGAATATGTAATCATATCCATCGAACTGTGTTGCACGAGATCGCCGTTCCCAAGTCACCCCGTAAGTATAAAAAAAGGTTAAACTATAGGTTATAGTTTAACCTTTTGAAAATAAATATTGTTTAGTGTCTATGATATTTAGTATTTCCATAAAATATTTTGTGCAACTTCTGAAACAAAATTTTGCTTGCAATTTTTTGAATATGAATATATATGGGTAGTTCAAGTATAATGGAAACTTTTGTGAGCACAATAACGTGATATTTTGTTGGTGTGCAATATATTACATAATGTAGTAGGCTATTGATTTTAAATATAAATATTAAATTTTGACTTCATCATCATCTAGGTTAATACACATATACCCATTCAATAAACTGAAACAATCTGCATTGTTGCTTTCCAAGTGGCTGTTTAATCAAAATATTTATCTGGGGTTTTGAAATTTTCAGAGGAGGATCTAGTGATCCCAATGAAAATAACTAATATTAACAGACATTATTACAAAGTACTGGCAATATACTTAAAACACTCAAGTTGTCAATCATACATAGCCCTTGGCTTGAATCAAACCCATAATATCAGGACAATTCTAGAGATATCAAGAATATTGTGAATTATGTCTATCTATATTAGAGCTATATTACTTTCTTAAAACACTTTAAAAGTATGTTAGCTTTACCTACCTAACATTGATTACAAGTCTTTATCTGTGTTAAAAATACATTATCTTACAAACGAAAGCATTCAGAAAAAAAGCAAGAAAATAACACTCTGCTTTTACCAAAGTTGAAACATTGAGATGGGATGATTTCACAGAATCCTCAGCAGCATGCAGTTCACTGAGGAAGCAGAAACTTGCCCACAATAATCCGTTAGCTGCATCCTCCTCAAGTACATTCTCAGATTCTCAACTTCTACTAGATCATATTTTCTGATTCTGTTATTTTGTTGGTTGAAACACATAGGAAGAGTGTGAATGTTATAATCCAAACAATTATAACATGCAATAAATCAGGAAAAGTATCTAAATATTCCCAATGATACTTAATGGCTTGGTTACTTCTATTCATCAGGCAATTCATAGAATAGTAGTTTAAAAGGCAGTGAAATGCGGTGAGGGGTGGAGGGTTCTTTGTTAAAATATGTGAGATTGTGCAATCAAAGGCTATTTTCCATATTTACACTTAATTCATTGTGGGAAACCATAGGTGTAGGGGTATTCCACCATAAACAATGACTCATGACCTCATCACTGCTGCTGTTGAGTATGGATAAAGGAAGAACTAAAAGTAAAGTGGATGCTAGAAATCTGAAAACAGAAATTGCTCAAAATACTAACCAGGTCAGGCAGCATTTGTAGAAAGAGAGAAAGAGTTAGAAAGCCAGATTGTAAATCATTCATCGGAACTGATTACAAACTTGAAACATTAACTCTGCTGCTCTTTTCAGATGTTACTTGATTTTCAGCATTTGCTTGATTTTAAAATTCCAGCATTTTAAATTTTATAATGGTAAGAAGTTGACTAACATCAAGTTACACACAATGAAACAGCTCATCTTTCTTTGATGGCAGAGCAGTTTATTTGTTGTCTTCAGGATATTGCGTAATTAAACTAAGACTTTAGACTGAACAACTACCCACTATCAGGTTGTTTTTTGGTGAACAGCTGTCTGGTTCCATAGATGTCACATAGACCTTGTACCCAAGTTCCTCTGCTGACCAGGCTCGGTCCAGATCCACAAGGCCCATGCAGTTCTTCCCTGGAAATAAAGAAATTTCATTAATACTTTTGTTGGTAACCATATATCAGTAAGCCATAACCTGACATAAAAATAATTGGGTGTGCTGGTTGTTAATACAAACAATACATTTCACTGTATGTTTTTACGCAAATATGATAAATAAATTGGAATCTGAATCCGATCAGAACAGTCACTAGATCTGCCTTTTTTTGGAACAGTTTAAATATTATCTATATAAGGAATGTTAACTCCCTGAGAGACACTCTTTGTATAAATTTACAGTGAGTCACAAATTGAATTTGTTGGAACTGCATTCAGGGCATTTGACAATTTAAATAATTTAAAGTGTTTAATAAACATAACTCATATTTGACAAAAAGCATCAAATTCAGATGACAAAAAAGATGGTAAAATTAATTTTGTTATTAATATATAATAACCCCAATAAAATAAACAGACTCTTGCCATAGTAACAACCATGGTGGTAATTAAATAACTGCTCTGAAATTGATAACCACATTATGTTTATTGAAATAGTTTTCCCATGTGGCTTAAGAGCACTGCAGCTAATAACGTTATGCTTTCACAACACTTAAGTATTCACTTTGACCCGAATATGAACCAAACATGCATCAGAATGCACATGGCTCAGTTATTTTAAGTTTTCTGCATGAAATTGAATTATTGGCTTAAGATACTTCTTTAAAAAAAATCAAATTATTCTAAGCAACACACAGAAATGCTGGAGGAACGCAGCAGGTCAGGAAAAGAGTAAACAGTCAATGTTTTGGGCCAAGACCCTTTTTCCAAACTGAAATGGAAGGGGTGGGAGATGTCTGAATTAAAAGATAGTGGGAGGAGAAAGAGGCTAGCTGGAATTGATAAGGGAAGCCAGGTGTGTGGGAAAGATCAAAGTCTGGAGAAGAAAGAATCTGATAGGAGAGAAGAGTAGACAATGGGAGAAAGTGAAGGGGTTGGGGACCCAGGGGGGAGTGATAGACAGGTAAAAAGTAAAAGGTCAAAGTGGGGATTAGAGGAAGTGGGGTGGGGGGGGGAAGGAATTTTGCTCTTTCCAGAAGAAGAAAAAAAAATCGATATTCAAACCATCAGGTTCGAGGGTACTCAGATGGAATATAAGGTGATGCTCCTCCACCCTGAGAGCGGCCTCATCTGGGCACAACGGGAATGAAAATTAGAATTAAAATGTTTGGCCACCAGGAAGTCCTGCTTGTGGCGGATGATGCAGAAATCCTTGCAGAAATCCATCCGCCACAAGCAGGACTTCCTGGTGGCCAAACATTTTAATTCTAATTTTCAATGTAGAGGAGTTTTAATTTTAATTCTAATTTCCAATGTAGAGGAGGCCGCATCAGGAGCACCGAATGCAATAGTTGAGCCCATCAGATTCGCAGGTGAAGTGTTGCCTCATCTGGAAGGACTGGGGCCCTGAATGGAGGTGTGGGAGGAGGTGTTTGGGCAGGTGTAGCACTTAGGCCACTTGCAGGGATAAGTGCTTGGAGGTAGATTAGTGGGCAGGATCAAATGGACAAGGGAATAGCGGAGGGAACAATCCCTGCAGAAAGTGGAGGAGGTAAAGAGATGTTTAGTGATAGGGTCCCTTTGAAAATGGTGGAAGTTGCGGAGGATAATGTGTTGGATGTTGGCGCTTAAGTTATTCTGCTCAGCACTCTTTCCAGGAGTTCTGTTAACCAGTTATAGCCTCTTTGTTGATAGGAATGAGACTGGACCTACTTTGGTTTGGAATCTTAGGCCCAGATGTCCAATGGACAGATATAGAGCCATAA
This sequence comes from Hemitrygon akajei, assembly GCF_048418815.1. Classification (NCBI taxonomy): domain Eukaryota; kingdom Metazoa; phylum Chordata; class Chondrichthyes; order Myliobatiformes; family Dasyatidae; genus Hemitrygon; species Hemitrygon akajei. The sequence continues at coordinate 46,265,134 of NC_133127.1, read as the reverse complement.
GTTACACAGCACAGAAACAGGCTTTAGCTCAACTCAACTTGTCCATGTCAACAAGTTGCCTTTTGAGCTAATCCCATTTATCTGCATTTTTCTCATCTATATACTACTAAAACTCTCATGCTCTGTTTGTCTGTTTGCGACCTCCAATTAGCGCAAACGGTGCATTACAGCGGCGCTATTTTTGGCTAAATCGACTTAAAATGTGCTAACTTACAGAATGCAGGCAAAGTTCAGTGTTATATATTCGTATAAAATTGCTCACTTGCCAAAATCAACAGCCCCGCTTTCACCCGAGAGCCGATGTCAGCCATGATGGAAACCACGTCACAACACCACGATGCATGCGCACGGCCAACCTCAGCAGCGTCTCACAATGCTCACAGCAGCAACACCAACCAGAGCAAAAGGGCAGGGCAGCTCTATTTCGAGTGGTCACATTCTGCTAATCACCATCAGCATGTGCAGGATTGGGACAGATCTAACTGCCACCCATCAATAAGAGATAATTAAATCTTATTGTAATGACATACTTCAAGACACCCATAAAACCCTTTGCTGCAGTCAAAGGACAGCGGTGACTATATCACGTCCATTTAGGAGAGCGTCAACCACATCATCAAGAAAAATCAGCATCCTGGAGGCTTTAGTGTTACTGCTTCGTATCTTCTATCCAGCATTAGGGTAAACAAAAATATGGTCAGCCTAATTATGCTGCGTGGAAAGAGAAGGGGGACATTATGGTCAAGAGATAATATCAAACATCGTCGGGAAGCGACAAGGAGAGTGAGAGAACAAGAATCGGATGAGGCCAGGGCCGCACGACTCCAGAATCAAAGACTCAGGACAAAAAAGATGAGAGAAGAAGAGACAGAGGAGGAGAGGTATGCATGTCTCCAGAATGACAACAACAGGTACAGGAGGAGGAGAGAGGAAGAGACAAAGGAGCAGAGTCAAAGAACAAACAGCAGAAGAGATGAAGAAATGGGGGATGAAAGGGTTGCACGTCTCCAGAATGACAAAAACAGGTACAGGAGGAGGAGAGAGGAAGAGACAAAGGAGCAGAGAAATGCACGTCTCCAAGATCAGAGACAATGAATAAACAGTAGAAGAGATGAAGAGACGGCAGATGAAAGGACAGCACGTCTCCAGAATGACAACAAGAGGCACAACCTTGTGCCTTGGCAGATCAACCAGGAATGATGCCATCAAAAGTGTCCTTTGTTAAACGAGGAGGAGCTATAGTTGCCTTGCTAAGCGTCATTCTTCTTTAATAAACTGAGGTTTTCTTCTTCAATTTCCAAAGCAAAGCAATACCAATAGCATTCAGGAAAATGTAATGTTCATTCTGGTCACATCAGACTGCACCACCCTTCTCTCAAAGGGTGCCCCAACGGGTCAGCCCATTGTCTAGTGTCCCTCTAAAGTTTAGAGTCTAAACCTTCCAATCCACGTACTTGTCCAAATGTCTTTTTAGACAGCTGTAAGAAAATTAATTAACTAGGCCAATGGAACATGAAAGTCGTAAAAGAATTCTTGGATCAAAGTCATTCCCTACCCAGAATTTGGGTTCTGGTTGAGTTCTCATTGATGGTTTAAAAATCTCCTTTGTTTAGAGCTTTCCTCTCAATGAAGACATTTTGTAAAACATGCCTATGTAGATTCAACCTTCTCTTACAAAGGTCTATGAACATTTAAGGAGCTGAAATTGCAACATGGATGCTTCTTTGTAAGGTTTAAAGGACAGGTTTGGGGTAAACATGATGCTGACATATTGCTGGAGCAGAGAAGGAATCTCCTGTGCTCCTAGCAGCTACTGATTATGGAAAGCAAATAACCTTCAATAATTTCCAATAATACAACCACTAAAGTGGTCTTCAGCAATTTGTGTCAGTCCTGAACTTTAATATTATTAACCTCAGCTAAATTTCACCTGGAACCTTCAAGATCATTATACAGTTAGCCAGCAGAGACTAGATAAAACAACTAGCATCGTTCTGTGCTATACTATTCCATAATTTTACGAGGCTTACAAAAAGAAGTACATTTTCCACCACTGTGCTGAGAGATATAAGACTGTATTCTTGTTGTCATCAAATAAACAATGTGAAGATACAAAAAAAGACCTGACTGTAATTGGGTGTGACTTGTTCAAGACATACACTGTGGTTTTCCAATTGATATACAGGCAGTCCCCAGGTTACGCACGAGTTCCGTTCCTGAGTCCGTCTTTAAGTTGGATTTGTACGTAAGTCGGAACAAATACATCCGGTATTATTTAGCATCAGTTAGTCAAACGTTTGTCTTAGTATATAGTATATATTTTACCTTTCTATGCATATAAAACACTTAAGAAACGTATGTATTCCAATAATTAAACCACTGCGTTGCTTAGTAATAATTGTAGCTTTCATCGGGGCAGGGCTTTTCACATGCTCCATTATTCTCACTTTATCCTTTACAATTGTTCCGATCATTGACCGACTGTAGCCTAACACTTTTCCAATGACCGATGGCGTTTCACGTCTTTCCAAATGCTTTATTATTTCCACTTTATTTTCAATCGCGATCGCTTCCCGTCAATGGAACAGAAACACTGCGGGTGGCAGGTCCCGAGCTTCGCCGGCTCCCGAGGTCCTCTGGGTCCTAAGGACCAGTGCGCTGAGACAGGCTAAATGGGACAAGTGGAGGCTGTGCTGGGTTTGGGTATTTGATCATCCACAATATTCCACGTGGGAATTTAAACTGGAGGTGGCAGTGCTTTTTTTGCGAGGTCGAGTTGCGAGCTTAATATCAACCCAGCACGGATGGTACGGGAGTCACTGGATCGACATCAACCCAGCATGGGAGCAGTCTGTCACTGGATCAAACTGGGAAACCTCCGTTCTCCAGCCCAGTGCTGATCTCATTGCACCACCAGACGACTGGAACGCGGTTGTGGGGGGGGGTTCAGGGTGAATCTTACTGAGAAACATTTAAGCCAAATACAAAGTTAAACACTCAACACAGTGTCAACAGCAACGACTTAAAATGGCCAACGGCGTTCTCCTTCCTCGGTTTGTAAGTACGAGTTGTCCGTAAGTCGGACATTCGTAACTCGGGAACTACCTGTACAATGCTATATACCCAATTATCCCATGACTAACATTTTATGGGAAAACTGCACATGCAAAAAACATTCTTTGCCAGCAGCTCACAGGTTGGAAATTAGCAGATAATGATGCTTCTTAAAGACTTGGAACAAAAGCTTAGAAGGTAGATGGGGAGATTTGTCAGACAAGCACTGTAGAGGAGTAAAAGGCAACAAGAGTGAGCATTATCAAATGTTTTAATAGGAAAATCCCTACTATTAACTGAAAGTAAAATGCATTCAGAAGTTCCAGACAGATATATGCTAAGATGAGCTCAAGTCCTCATTGAATATTGCATCTCTCTCCTTGCGGTACACATGGTTCTTAGTAGATGTGGTTGGAAAATAGGTCCAGGTTCTAAATGATATCACCAGACTCCTGACTGACTGTGACAAACAGAATTCATCTCAACCTGGAAATTAAAGCAGCCATTAATGCAGTGGTGAACAAGCAGGATTGGAGCTGATTTGTTTCTAAAGCATCAATCATTAAAGAAAAATGTAAAAAACTATGTCTGAAATCACAGTGCCTTTGAAAGAATAACAAGTTGGGAATAGTTCCTACAATGAGAACCCACAAATTTAAGAATCACTAACTAAGCACAGGAAGAAAGTGGGTGAAAGGATGGTGAAAGTAGATTTAATTCTACCTTCTAATAGAGATTTGTGAGTAACTGTGAAGGGAAAATTGTAGGTCAATGGGGAAAGGGCAAAGTGAATGGAACCAAGTGGATAGCTCATTCAAATAGCTGCTGCAGGCAGAGGCACAGTGTACCTAATAGCAACTTGCAGTAGTTATTTCCAAAAATAACATTTTTAAATTGAGCTTGTTGTCCAAGTCACATTAATTTATTGATACTAAGAGATTACGAGCCTCTGTGCTTTGAATAATAGAGCAACCAGTCCTGGCCAAATGAAATACATTCAGTCATTTTCCTCCACCATTCTATAAGGTAGTGTCAGCTATATATCTGTCCTCATACCTATTAGCAGGCGTTCAGCAGGGAGTTGAACAGCTGTCTGATCTGCAAACCTGCACAGAATCATGTGTTCCTGCAACAAAAAGAACAATGCAAAAGATTTCAGAATTAATCTTACTTAATTGCCAATGAATAATCACTTAAAGACTTCAGAGGTAAAGCATATGCAAGAGTAAATAAAAAGTAAACACAGAAGAATAATTTGGTATTTGAACAGATGCAAAGGGAAATTTTGCAGTATTTCAGCGAAGCATTAACAGTGAGCAACTCAAAATAAAACACCCATTTGTAAATCTACATGCCTTGCAGCTAAATATCCATTTCACTTCCAATGTGAGTTTTTAAAGAAGTATTTACGAATGCACTAATAATTCTTATTCTCAACAATTTCTAATTAGGACAGACAATATCTTGAACCTGAAACAGTGTGTTCACCTGCTGAAATTACCAATAACTGCATTAGTGAAAATGTGGAGCTTTCACCAATCTTATTAGGTTACTTCCATATCCATCAGTCTACACTTCCAAATAAAATACTTTTGCACAGACACAATTATTTTGTTCAACACATTTAATATGGGTGAATTTCTTTTAGATTATATTAATTGATACTTTCTTTGTATGTTGGAAGTAGTAATACTAATCTGGTCTATGTTAAACATATGCAATCTTCATGCTAAAAAGAGAAAGTGTGTTCCAGATTCTGTAAATCGAATAGTCCTGTTAGCATTAAATACTCTTGTTGTATTAGTTGTAATATCTAAGCTGCATAACTTAATTAATGAGCTAAAGCCAACAGTAATTTTTCTGAACCAATTTCTGTTCTATGTGAAGTGCAAGTACACTTGAAGCTAAGTACATAACAAAACATTTCTCTAGGTTAGCTATCATTTGTTAGAGTTTATACCAGTGGTTCCCAAATTTTTTAGAGCTACTGCCGCCTTGGCTCCCAAACCACTTTGCCAGATCCCCTCTCTCCCTTTCCAGCCATTACATAAACACTATAAGAATTTTGATTTATGATGCACAGTGAAAGAAAACAGGAACAGGATATTCAAAGCAGTGACAAATAATTACAAAAATTATTCAAGTCTATTTAATGCTACAAGCAAAATTATTTATTCACTTAATTACAGTAACAGTTTTCATGAACAACTTTAGAGGATACATTAGTAGTCCAACTATTCACTACTTCATTGCTTTTTCACCTTTCAGTGAAATGGATGGGCTTGGGGCAGTGACAGCAGCTTCTCAACAACAGGCTGAATGTCACTCAGTAAAGAGTCTCAGATCCCATGTTCAGTAATTTGCAGTCTGTTTTGCTGCTTTGAAAAAAGTTGGACGACTACACTGAAACCATATTCCACTAAATATGATGTTGAAAAGGCAATAAAGAACATTTTGACCTTTTTCCACAGTACAGGATAGCATCCAAAGATTTCTTCCTGCAATCAAAAGTCTTGTTATGATTTTTTGAACCTTAGCTTCAGCTCAAAGTCATTTTGTAGCGAGATCAGTTCTTCCTCCATCCTTCCTGTTAATTCCTCATTACAAGCATTCAGGAATGAATTTATTACCCAATCTGGAATTTGGATCAAGAGAAGACCCAAAAATCTCTGATATGTTTTTATGCAGCTCACCCAGGTAGGCACAGTATATTTGAAGATCATCATCTGGTATTCTTTCTTTTTCTTCCAACTCAGAGAGGTTCGGAAATTGGAAAAGGTCACAATGGCCAATGTTGCACTTAATAGGGTTAACTTGGACAGAAATCTGGAGATGACTGATTTGACTTTGATAAGCTTCACATCATTTCCTTGCAATTGAAGACTGATTTCATTAAATGTTGCAAATATTTCTGACAAATAAGTAATGTCATGCCTAATATTCTTGAGTTGATTACTGAATTAAGCATTCGAGTCTTCAAAGAATTTTATCATAGTTTCTAAAAATGCATAAAAGCATCTCAAGCAGCTTCCTTTTGAGAGCCACCTAACTTCTGTGTACAACAGCAAGTGTTCAAACTGCTCATCATTTTCAATACAAAGCTCTTGAAACAGTTATATCGTGAACATAACCAAGAAACAAAGATTCGCTGCTCAGCAAAGCTGACTCATCCAACTGCAGGCAAGTTCTGTTGTCTTAACTATGTTGTACAATGTGTCTTCCACATTCTCAGACATTTCATCTGTTCATCTTTGAAAAGAGTTGTCACTGAGCAGAATTGCTTTCATTGAATTGACTTTATTTCTTACATCCTTCACATACTTGAGCAGTAAAAATCTTTACATTATGTCTCTGTCTAAATGTGTAATGTGCAAATTATAGTAATTTGTAATAAATAGCATGTACAACAGGACAGTCAAAATAGCATAGAAATACAATTGTATTAGTCTGAATTAATCAGTCTGATGGCCTGGTGGAAGAAGCTGTCCCAGAGCCTGTTAGTCCTGGCTTTTATGCTGCGGCACCATTTCCCAGATGGTAGCAACTGGAACAGTTTGTGGTTGGGGTGACTCGGGTCCCCAATGATCCTTCGGGCCCTTTTTACGCACGTCTCTGTAAATGTCCTGAATAGTGGGAAGTTCACATCTACAGATGCACTGGGCTATCCACACCACTCTGAAGAGTCCTGCGATTGAGGAAAGAACAGTTCCCTTACCAGGCAGTGATGCAGCCAATCAGGATGCTCTCAATTGTGCCCCTGTAGAAAGTGCTTAAGGTTTAGGGACTCATGCCAAACTTCTTCAACCATCTGAGGTGAAAGAGGCACTGTTGTGCTTCTTTCACCACACAGACAGTATGTACAGACCATGTGAGACCCTTGGTGATGTGTACACTGAGGACCTTCTCAACCCCAGATCCATTGATGTAAATAAGGGTTAGCCTGACTCCATTCCTCCTGTAGTTCACAACCAGCTCCTTTGTTTTTGTGACATTGAGGGAGAGGTTGTTTTCCACTGTGTCACAGTGGTGACTTCTCCGTAGGCTTCTTCGTTATTATTTGAGATTAGGCCAATCAATGTAATGTTGTCAGCAAATTTAACTAGCAGATTGGAGCTGTGGGTGGCAACACAGTCAACTCACAGTCAGAGAGTAAAGGAGGGGGGCTTAGGACACAGCTCTGAGGGGTACCTGTGTTGAGGGACAGAGGTGAGGGAGCCCACTCTTAACACGTGCTGGCAATGTGACAGGAGGTCCAGGATCCAGCAGCACAAGGCAGGTTGAAGGCCAAGGTTTTTGAGCTTCCTGTCAAGTCTGGAGGGAATTATGGTGTTGAATGCTGAACTGTAGTCCAAGAACAGCATTCTCTCATAAGCATTCCTCTTCTTCAGGTGTGTTAAGGATGGTGTCTAGAGCTGTAGCTATTGCGTTATCTGTCAATCGGTTGTGTTGGTAGGTGAATTGTAGGGGGGTCCATTGTGGGTGGTAGCGTGCTGCAGATGTAGTACTTGACCAGCCTCTCAAAGCATTATTGAGGTGAGTGTGACAGAACGCTAGTCGTTTAGATATGTTATCTTGGTCTTTTCAGGTACAGGAACAATGGTGGATGTTTTGAAGCAGGAGGGCACTCTACACTGGGAGAGGGAGAGATTACAAATGTCTATAAACACACCCGCCAGTTGTGCTGCACACATCCTGAGTACCTGCAGGTTGCTTTGGCTCCTCGGGGGCTCAGTGTTGGTGACATCGAACTGAGAGTAAAAAATATTTAGCTCACCTGGGAGAGAGGCAGTGATGTTGGCATCGCCACTTAGCTTTGAAGTCTGCGATGTGCAGACCTTTCCATAAGGTGTGTGTGTTGTTGGTGGAGAGTTGTGTCTGGATCTTGTCCCTGAATTGCCATTTCCCTGCCTTGATGATCTTGCATAGATCGTGGTTGCATTCCTTGAGTTCCTGCTGATTACTGGCAATGTAATCTCTGCCTCATATGGTAAGGATTGCTCACACAGAACTGCCAATCCAGGTTTTCTGTTTGGATAGACCCTGACCAATTACTGGGGGACAACATCCTCGATGCACTTTCGGATGAAGCTCATGACCCCGTTTGTAAACTCGAAGACATCCTCATCATGAAAGACATTCCAGCTGACATCATCAAAGCAGTCCTGCAGATGGAGACTGATAGGTTGAAGCAACAGTGAACGGTTTTAACTACGGCTGCCCTTGTTTCAACTTCTGCCTGTACTTCTGCCTTTCCAAACCGCAGACAGAGGAGCGCTTTGCAAGCATGGCGGAAGGGAGAGTAGCAGTGGTCAAGTATGCTATCACCCCATGTGCTCACCTGGATATGTTGACAAAACTTCAGAGAGACTTTAGTCAGTGACGCTCTATTAAAGTCTCTGGTGACAATGAAGGTAGCCTCTGGGTATGCAGTCTCCAAGGTGCTGATGGTCTTATACAGTTCCTTGAGAGCCAGGTCAGTATCAGCCTGTGGTGGAATGTACACAGCTGTGATAACAACAGCCTTGAACTCCTTAAGCAGCCAGAAAGGTCTGCACACCAGCACAAGATACGCCAGATCCAGGGAACAAAAGGATTTGAGGCATGCACATTCCGGGGGTCGCACGAAGCATTAATGACCATAAGACATGCCCTACCTCCTTTACTCTTCCCAGAGAGGTTTTCTGACCTGTCTGCTCGGAACAGGGAGAACCCAGAGGGCTCAATTGCGTGACCCAGTATCTCCTCCATCAGCCAGATTTCCACGAAGCGCAAGACATTGCAGTCCTTTGTTTCCTGATAGGAAGTTCTGGCTCTCAGTTTGTACAACTTATTGTCCAGAGACTGAACGTCAGCCAGGAGCGGCGGCCGGTTAGCACGCCATCACAACCTCACCAGGATGCCAGCCCTTCTCCCTCACCTCCGGTGCTGCTTCCAATGTAGCAGCAGTGTAATAAATTAGCCTTTCATGGATCGTGTAAGCAAGGGTTCTCAATGCAGAAAAGGTGGCACGTTGTGGGTAAATGCCATCTTCACGATGTTCAGAAAAGCCAGTCTATCACATCTAATGTAACTATCAGCTTCTTGAACAAATAATGCGAAGGAAATTGCAGAAATTAGTAGTACACTGTAAAGTTGGTACGGAGCTTGCAACACGGCTGCTGTACGCGGCACCATCTTTAGTCTGGTGACTTATGCAAAACCGTACTGTGAAACTCCCTTACTGCTGGCAGAATCAGTTTCTCTCCATTGTATGGGGCTTTCCAGATTTAGCAATGAGCAATGAAATGTTGTATAAAGCATGCAAACTATCACTGTTTCATTGTGAAGTGCTTGGCAAACTTGTTTTGAAGTGTCTTCATTTCTGAAAGTTTTCACAAAGTGACTGAAAATAAGCCAAGTTTTTACTTGCTTTGTCAGAGTGTATTTGCTTCAAATGTTTTCAAGGAGCCAGGTTGGTTACATTGCCTCATTTGGAAAAAAATATTTTTTCAGCCAATAGACACATTGATGCTATTAGTTGCTTGGTGCTAGCATAAGTCCATATTTCAGATACTGTCTACACTTCTTTTTTGTTTGGCCTGCTTCTGCCATTTTTGTTGTGGATTAACAACTACGGTCAATCGCCTGTTGTCCAATGTCAAATGCTACAATCAATAAATGGGAAAGTTATGATGTCATCATAGCTCAGGTAAAACCTGACTCTCTACCAAAAGGTACATAAAGTGGGGCAGCAATATTTCAGTTGGGCCATGGGCCAGAGAAATGCAGTAAAGACCATTCGAAAGGGCAGATTCTGAACTTTACCTCATTGAACCCCATACACTTGCCTCCTCACCATATCCTTTGATGCCTTGACCAATCAGGAAACTATCAACTTCCACTTTAAATATACCCACGGACTTGGCCTCCACTGCAGTCTGTGGCAGTGCATTTCACAGATTCACCACTCTCTGCCTAAAAAAATTCCTCCTTACCTCTGTTGTAAAAGGTTGTCCCTCAATTTTGAGGCTGTGCCTTCTAGTTCTGGATACCCCCACCATAGGAAACATATGCTCCACATCCACCTTATCTAGTCCTTTCAACATTCAGTAGGTTTCAATGAGCCACCCCCCCCCCACATTCTTCTAAATTCCAGTGAGTACAGGCCTAAAGCTGCCAAACGCTCCTTTCTCATTTGCAAAATCATCCTCATGAACCTCCTCTGGATCCTCTCCAATGACCACACAGCCTTTCTGAGATACGGGGTGTAAAACTGTTGACAATACTCCAAGAGCGGCCTGACTGATGTCTTATAAAACCTCAGCATTATCTCCTTGCTTTTATATTCTAATCTCCTTTAAATAAATACCCCCTTTATCTTTATCACCCCCTTAGAAATTCTCACGCAGAGGGGCGGATGATATCGTCCACTTTGGGAACCATTGGTTGAAAATATCTTCCCAGTTTATCTTAATCTGTTTGCAGAGATTCTTAAATCGTGATCTGCAAATCATTTCCCCACGAAACATTTATGAAATTGTTAAGAGCAATGGCCCCAACACCAATCACCAATGACACCATTAGTAAGTGATCTCCATGCATATCTACACTGACTATTAACATTCCTTTTCTTTATAAAAATGCTCAATTTGCCTAACGAATAAAGTAGAACTGGTGGACCATAAACAGAAATAACAATATCTCTCTTCAGAAATCAGTACAAAGTGTGATCTTTAACAGTAAGAAGGTGATAACAGGAAATATTTAGAAAAATGACAGCCAGAATAAAACAATCGTTGCTGGCTGTATTTGGTCTCTCTTCCTCCTAAAGAATATAAACAAAATCAAGGGATATGAGGGTTTGGAGATTGATGAGAAAGAAGATTAAGCATGATCTTATTTAATAGCCAAGGAGGCTTGGGCCTTCTCCACCTTCATTTTCTTATAAAATAAATGAACACATGCATTGAATGCTGTAGTAAATGAATGAGAATGTGCTAATCTATAATGACTAAGATGAACAGATAAATAATTGAAATCCAAACTGCTTGACTACCTCAGGACCCATCTTAGCTTGGACATCAGTAAGTCTGGAGAACCATTTTTGTTTATAGCTTGTACACTGTTATATCATTAAATGGCAAGGTCATTAGAATCTGCAAGCATAATGTTCTTCAGCAATAACATACAAAACCTTTAAGTAAAATGCTACGTACCTTATATGACAAAACACTCTTGAATTTTTGACTAAAAGGGGAAATTAAATTTAACTATTAGATCTTACATCCAATAATAACACTTTAACACAATCAGTGGTACTCATTTCACTATTTATTTTAAATACTTTTGCATAAGTGTTCATGGGCAATTTTCTATATATTCCAAATGTAGATAAGTGTATAGGATTTCATTAAAAATACTTACCACTATTTCATGAATATGTGCATCTTAAGAATTAAAAAATATCTTTACTGGAAGCAAACATAATTATTAAGCCAAAAACAAAATGACACAATTACTTCTAACAACTTTTTGACAGCACCTAAATTCTAAAATGAACCAATCACACCAAGCAACCAAATGGTGGATGAATGGTCTACTCCTGGCCTCTTGCCTGCTATCCTGAATCCATGACATTGTGCTAAGGGTTAGTTCTGTCTACTGGTTCCTTTACTAATAGGGTCCTCCAGCAACACCAGCAATAACTGACGTGTTAACTAATACTCTGTAAACGGTTGGAAACTGGAACTGAGGAATAAGAAAGAGGCGACCATATTAATAGGATTATATTATACACCTCATAATTGTCAGTTGGATTTAGAGGAGCAAGTTTGTAGGGATATAGCAGGCAGATGCAAGAAAAATAAGGTTGTGAGAATAGGTGATTTTAACTTTGCACATATTGACTGGGACTCCCATACTGTAAAAAGATTTGACAGGATAGAGTCTGCCAAATGTGTTCAGGGAAGTTTCTTTAAACAATATATAGCGGTTCCAAATAGAGACAGTACAATACTGGATCTTCAATTTGGGAATAAGACAGGGCAAGTGACAGATGTGTATGTAGTGATCACAATTCCATTGGTTTCAAGATAATTACGGAGAAGGATAGGACTAGTCCTCAATTTGAGATTCTAAACTGGAGAAAAGCCAATTTTGATGGCTTCAGAAAAGATCTGACAACTGTGGATTGGGATAGGTTACTCGCAAAGGGATGCTTGGTAAGTGGGAGCCTTCAAAAGTGAAATTTTAGGAGATTGTATGTTCCCGTTAGAATAAAAGGCAAGGGCGGCAGGTTTGAGGAACTATGGTTATAGAGGGAAATTGACAGCTTACACTCAATGTTGGTAAGACCAACGAGCTGATTGCGGACTTCAGAAAGGGTAAGACAGGGGTACACACACCCGTTCCCATAGAGGGATTAGAAGTGGAAAGAGTGAACAACTTCAAGTTCCTGGGTATCAATATCTCTGAGGATTTATCCTGGGCCCAACATATCAATGCAGCTACAAAGAAGGCATAACAGTGGCTATATTTCATTAAGAGTTTAAGGAGATTTAGTATGTCACCAAAGACACTCGCAAATTTATACAGATATACCCATGGAGGGTATTCTAACTGGCTGAATCACCATCTGGTATGGGAGAGGGGGGTCTACTGCACAGGATCAAAATAAGCTGTATAAAGTTGTAAACTTAGTCAGCTCCATCATAGGCATTAGCCTCCATCATATCTAGGACATTTTCAAGGAGCAATGCCTCAAGAAGGTGGCATCAATCATTAAGGACTCCCATCACCCAGGACATGCCTGTTCTCACTGCTACCATCAGGAAGGAGGTACAGAAGCCTGAAGATACACACTCAACAATTCAGGAACAGCTTCTTTCCCTCTGCCATCTGATTTCTGAATGGACATTAAACCCATGAACACTACCTCACTACTTTTTTATTTTAAAATTTTTGTACTACTTATTTAACTATTTAATAAATAAACAAATAAATAAATATACACACACACACATTTAACTCACGCTGATTTGAGTGTATTTCCATGTTACATTGACTGTTCTATTTATTATAAATTACTTTGATTGCGCATTGCACATTCAGACGGAGACGCAACATAAAGATTTTTACTTTTCATACATGTGAAGGATGTAAGAAATAAGGTCACTTCAATTCAAAACTGGTCCACTTGAAAATCAGCGTGGTCATTTATGCGTGGAATCAAAAGAGGTGGAGTTTTTTTGCATCAGTATTTATTTGGTAGTGGACACAGAGTCAAGTTTTGCATAGACTGTATCCGATTACAGAAGAGGACATGGTTGTTGTCTTGAGGCAAATTAGGGTAGATAAGTCCCCAGGAACTGACAAGGTGTTCCTCTGGACCCTGTGGGAGGCTAGTGCAGAAGTTCCAGTGGCCTTAGCAGAGGTATTTAAAATGTCCTTAGCCACGGGTGAGATCCAGAGAATTGGAGGATATTTACTGTTTTTCTGTTGTTCAAGAAAGGCTCTACGAGTAAGTGGGAAATTATAGGCAGGTGAGCCTGACATCAGTAGTAGGAAATTTACTGGAGGGTATTCTACAGAACACGGTATATAAGAATTTAGACAGGGCCTAATTAGGAATAGTTAACATAGCACTATGTGTGATTGGTCATGTCTAACCAATCCTATAGAGATTTTTGAGGAGGTTACCAGAAAAGTTGATGAAGGACAGTCAGTAGATGTTGTCTACATGGGCTTTAGCATGGTCCTGAAGATAAAACTAACGACTTGCTTAAAAATAAAGAATTGTGTGGAAATTCAGCAAATGGGCTAAGTTTGGAAAACATTGTTGATAAAATAACTCCTATGAAAGGAGCATACAAAAGCCTATTCCACACTGGTATACAAGCTAACCACGTGGGAGTTAACTGGAAAAGGGGCGAGGGTTGACGGGATGCCACTTTAATTACAGGATCCGGTTTTAAGGGATTTCGACAAAGCATGTGAATAATAAAGACAACCCCATGGAAGATTGACTGTTAAGTTTGAAAGTAACATAAAGATATTTGCATGAACTTTTGTAACATACACGTAAGCTAAGATCACAACTCTTTAGTTTTGTTTTGCTGAAGAAAAAAAATAGGTGGTTATTAAATTGGAGTCTGATGCTACAAGAATTTATTAAGGTACAAGATATTAAGATATTAAAGGAAGTGACAATGTAATCGCTAACTAGATGCTGAATTGAATGTATAACTGTATTACTCTGTAGAAAAAAAAACTCTTTTGTATTGTGTTAGATTCTGAAATCCTGTAAGACTCTGTATTAATTAATTTTTACCTGTGGCAAAAATCCTAGAAGGAAGGGGGTGTTACGAATGTGAAGCAACTCTGAGGGGCCAAAGGGTACAAAGTCGCTCCTTCCTTTTTGAGAATCGCAAGATCGCTATTATTTCGGGTCTGGGACCCAGGAAATGAGAGAGAGACACCCGGAATACACAAGGTTTGGAATGTGTCCTGACATCAGCGGAACGGAACCACTGATAACGGCCCTTGTCTCTTGGAGACGGAATTGTGTATTGAGTACTGTACTATTCATTGAAACCCCTCAGGGGACAACCAGAGTGGTCTGGTTGAGGGATTGGATCATCCCAACCTGATTGACATCTGAGACCCCATGAGTAAGGATAAAAGAGGGGTCTGGGGAACAACCCCTTTAGACGCACCAGGAGAAACTCTAGAGATCCAGGGACAGCGATTTATAGCGAAAGCCGGTGAGAGCTCGTGTGCATCCTCCCTTGCCTGGGTGGCGAGCTCACCACGGAAGAACGGTTTAGCTAAAGGAAAGGTCACACTTGAACAGCCACAACAACGAGACACCTGACGGATCGAAATCATAAAGGAAGATTGGAAAAACCCGTAGTGGTAACTGCTCCCATTCTATTCCTATTTCTCTCTCTCTCCAACAATTACTACACAGCGAAAACCAAAAGACGGCAGCTTGTGGAACTGCAGTGAACTTTACATTTCCATCGGACAATACATTATCCCCTAGCCAACGATAGAGCTTATTTCTTATTATTATTATACCCACACTTTTAGATTTAGTATTGACGACGTATATTATCTGTATATTTGCATTGATATTATTTTTGTGCATTTTTACTAATAAATACTGTTAAAAATAGTATCATCAGACTTCAACGGACGTCTCTATCTTTGCTGGTAAGTGACCCAGTTACGGGGTTCATAACACAATTAAGAGAAATTTGGATAAGTGCGTGGATGGTAGGAGTATGGAGCGCTATGGTCCAAGTGCAGGTCGATGGCACTGGGCAGAATTACAGTTTGGCACAGACTAGACGGGCCGAAGGTCTGTTTCTGTACTGTATTGTTCTATGACTCTATAAAAGACATTACTTTACAAAATGAGAATGTTTGAAAATTATAAGTATATTGATGAAGTTAAACCCTTTGGAATTTTCCATTTGATTCCAAAATGTGATTTCTTTCACTTTTTTGAGTTCCTGTGGGAAAAACAATTATAGCTATAAAAGGCTCGGAATGTATAACAGTTTTTGTAATTGCAAGCATTCACCTCTTTAGATAGGAGCTACAGTTTGATCTTCTAATTATAACATTTTCAGTGATGGGGGAGGGGAAAGAGGCCTGTTAAGAGGTTTAGAATGTTTATGAATCGTGATGCCACTCCTTAACTTTCACAGGCACTGTTTTTACTTTGTTAGGTCATAGTGTAAAATTTGCAGTGAGCTGCCCTGTCAGTACAACATAAACGGTCTTTATACGAACCCTGAGCAGTACAGAAGCAAAGGTTGGTGAAAAGTATTTTAAGATTTGAATATACCTGGAGTTAAATTAAAGACCTGGATTGCCACAATAGGTTTAAATTGAGTATCTCAAGAAGCAATGCATTATCTGCTCCTAAATGTAGTAATTGTTACATTGATGTAAGTTATCTCTCTCCACCTGAACTTTTGCTCATCCAATACTCTGCTTGGATTGTGCTATTCGTGCTGAGAATATATTTCTTACAAGGAAGGTCACTTCCATCTAGCCTTTTAAAGTTATGCATTACTACACAAAGAAAATCAAAGAAAAGTAATAAAGATTTGCACTTTTATTTCAACTTTAACACAGTAAAACTGCTGAAGATAATTCACAGGAGCGAGTTAGCAGACAAAAGTTGGCAACAAGCCAAAGAAGAAAACTTTAGGACAAGTGACCAAAAATTTGGTGAAAGAGTAAATTTTAAGACGTATCTTAAAGGTGGGAAGAAAAATAGAGAGACATAGAAGTATCATGTCTCCTGTTGCAACCAAGGAAATGATGGACCAGGGTTGGAGGAATGCATTATTTTGGAGTGCTCTGGATAATTAGTTTATTGGTAAATTGATTTATTAGTTTATTATTGTCACATATTGAGGTACAGTGAAAGACTTTGTTTTACATGTCTTCTGGACAGATAACTTCATTAGATCAGTACACAGAGGTCCAGGGATAAACAGTAACAAAATGCAAAACAAAGTGTTAGAGTTACAGAGAAAGTGCAGTGCCGGAAGGCAATAAGGCACACGGACATAATGAGGTAAGCTGTGAAATCAAGAGTCCATTTTATTGCACTAGGAGACTGTTCAGTAGTATTATTACAGTGGGAGCCTGCTGGGATGTTTTCAGACTTTCTTTTGCCTGATGGGAGGGGGCAGAAGAGAGAATGGCTAGATCTTTGATTATGTTGAATGCTTTATCGAGACAGTGAGAAATGCAGACCGGGTCCATGGAGGGAAGGGGAGGCTGGTTTTTATGATGTGCTGAGCTACGTCCACAACTCTCTGTAAAAGCTAGGAAAAGCATCAGGAAACAAAACCACATTGAGTCATGAAAAAGCTTTAGGAGGGGGAGAAATAAAAGGTGGCATAACTGAATAGAAGGAGGAAGGGGGAAGACAAAGGAGAAAAGAAAAAGCAAACAGAAGTAACAAACTTGAGAACAACTTGATTGCCAAAATTCCCCAGGTGAGGGGATGTGAAAACTGGAGAAAATATTAGTCTATAGTTTATTAAGAAAATAGAACATATTTGCAATATCAAATACTTTTTTAAATTTTATGATCTAGTGTTATTTGCATTTAATTAAATTAGTTAACAAAAGAAACTTAGGTGGGCCCTTGATAGTATAGAAGTACATTTCTACAGGGGCACAATTAAGAGCATCCTGCCTGGCTACATCACTGCCTGGTATGGGAACTGTACCTCCCTTAATCGCAGGACTCTGCAGGGAGTGGTGAGGACAGACCAGCACATCTGTAGCTGTGAACTTCCCATGATTCAGGACATTTTCAAGGACGGGTGTGTAAAAAAGGCCCATAGGGTCATTGGGAACCCAACTCATCCCAACTGCAATCTATTCCAGCTGCTACCATCCGAGAAACAGTACCGCAGCATAAAAGCCAGGACCAACAGTTCTGGGACAGCTTCTTCCACCAGGCCATCAGACTGCTGACTCACACTGATTTGAGGGTACTCTACATTACATTGACTGTTCTATATATTATAAATTATTATAATTACTATGATTGCACATTGCACATTTAGATGGAGATGTAACAAAGATTTTAACTCCTCAAATATGTGAAGGATGTAAGAAATAAAGTCAATTCAATTCAATTCGATGGTTTAAAATTATCTGCTATATATATGATAAAAGCCCAATAAGAATGAATGATTTTCTTTAAAAAAGACGCCCTAAAGATTTATAAATACTTAAAAACAAACTTCAAGGAAGACATGAATTAAATCAGAAGGCTGTAATATCCATTCAGTCTCAGACAAGACCCTACCTTCTTGGGAACGTGTACTTGACTGTGTTCTGTATGAAGCCATAACAACACGGGCAGATCACAAATGCTGCATTTGCCATGATACAATGGTCAATTACCATGTCTGTCGCCACCCCACATGCATGAAGTGCCACCTGTAAAGGAAAAATGGGAGTGAAGAAGAACATTCACATAGGTGTGAAGACTTCACAAAGTATCACTTACTACAGTGTCAAAATGGATCTGCTTGAAAGGTTGAGTCCTTAAACTGAATTCCTGGATCAACTAGAAAAACCAAGAGGCTAAGCTAAATTTTCTCACCTTTGCAAATCTTGGTATTTGAAAGTCCATGAAGAAATTTCAATCTGATTTTAAAATCGTGCACGTTAATCATTTCTTTCTCTTTCACTATTCAGGATTATATTTCCACATCTGTACGTGTTGGCAGCAATTCAATGGCTCGGCTAAATCCCAATTGTCAAGTATACGTAAAAAACAAGGAGAGCCCATATAACAGCTATACTTTTCATTCATATTCTTCCACATGACGACTAACAGCAGACTATCTGGCTGTCTATTTCTCTCTATCATTCTGCTGCTAACTTGGCTGAAATCTGCTTTCAGGCACTGAGACTGAAGCCACTTCTGATCAGTAGGAGTGGCTACACAATGAAGTTCACTTATCCAAGCGCCTCAAACTTTATGGAGTGAAGGTAACATTTCTTGATTTAATTAAAGATATGTTTTATTGCTCTATTTTAAGTTAATCACTGATTGCGTTAAAATTCGAAAACATCAATTTCCTGTTCTTTTCTGCATTGAATTGTTGCACATGCAACCAGGTAACCAGGTACTAAGAGGAAATTTGTAGTGACCATATCATGTCCCATCTGATAAAGCAGACCGATCGTGGACACTTACCAAATCCTGTCTCGTTGCTGAAGCATAAGTCCAAACACTACTGCAATGAAACAAGAACCTTCGGTTTGGAGCTCTGAATTTAATTGCTCCAGCACACGCTGTCTTGCTTTTAATTCCCAAGTCAAAATCAGGTTTATCATCACTGAATTATATGTCATGAAATTTGTTAATTTGCGGCAGCAATACAGTGCAAAAAATAACAAAGTAGTGTTCATTTTGCCTTTAGAACATAGAACAGTACAGGCCCTTTGGCCTCTGATGTTCTGTCAACTTTTTAACCTGCTCCAAGATCAAACTAACCTTTCCCTCCTACATAACCTTTTGTTTTTTTCACCCATGTGCCTATTTAAGAGTCTCTTATGTACTTGCCTCTACCACCACCCCAGCAATGACTCTCATTCACTTGCCACTCTATGTGTAAAATATCTACCTCCAACATCTCCCATTCTTCCTACATGAAGATATTTCTTATAACAAACCTCTCTTACCAACTTTATTTGCAATCTGCTCTAAAATTGCTTAGTCAAATTACTTTCATCTGGTATGTACTACAATAGATGTTATGTTTTCATTCACATTTGAAGGCTCTGTGAATCTACACTTCATTAATCCAACCAAAGGCATGCAGTAGGAAGTCTGATGCATGACACTGACATGTGGGGCTATCTCAGCACTACTTTAAAGTCATAATTCAATGAATCACTACTTTTTTATTTTTCCTTGTGTTCATTTTCTTTAATGTTTCTTATGCCTGGCCTCTCTGTTTGACAGATTCTGCTACTCTTTTAAGTAGGTAAACAGAGAAGTATCAGAAAAATCATTTTAATTTTTTTCTTGTCATTTCTCCAAACTTTACCTTCTTCCTGTATTGACACCGAGATGAATCCATGTTAACTTGACTATCCTTCAGTTTTTGCTTACTGACTCTAGGACTACCCTAGAGTCTCAAAGGTTTGAAGATAGATTTTTAGAAGGATGTTATGAATAATTCAGGTGAAAAACCATCACATCTCAAACACATGTTGTTTATTAATTTCTTGAAATACTATTAATTGTAATAAATACATTGGAACGAGTGAAAAAAGATTATTTGATTTGCTGAAGTGATCATATGTCAAAAGAGCTGAGGAATTTAAAATCAGACTATTAAATTAGGAGAAATAATAAACTAGTATCTAATGTGATGTTCATGTAATTACTCAGATCTCTTACAAATCCACTACTGTTATTTACAAAAGGAAATCTCTCCTCTATACATAATCTGATCTGCATGAGTCCCCAGACTCGTGGCAACAAGACTGATTTGTAACTATATTTGAAACAGTGCAGAAAGCTATTCTGCTCAAGATACTGAGAAATTGGCAATAAATGTTGGGCCAATCAGTATTGACCATATGCCATGAATAAAAAATAAAGGTGGAAGCACAGTTTTTGCTAACATTGCATACCTCCTCAACTTGCATGGATACAAAGTGTTAATAAACAAATTGATATACCCCTCAGGTCTTAAATGAATACTGCTTTCAGCATAATGATGCATAAATTGTGCACACCTATTCTGATTGAAAGGGGGATTGTAACATTTAATGTGTCTTTACAGATTATATCTTGTTAATATAAATATAAATTCACAGATAAGTCTTATATAGTTAACCTGGGGAACTGGGGAAACAGCTAAGGGAATTTTTACCTTCTCAGAAATTATTCTTTCAACTGCAACCTTCCTCAAACTTAGCGCATCACACAGACACAATGCAATGTGTGAATTTATTGAGTTTCGTAAACCTTACAACTCATCAAAGGAAATAATTTGTGGTTTTCCTTTAACTGCTTCCACTTTTTGAAACAGAGGCTTAATGACAGACAAAATACTTTGATCGGAAATACGCTGAATTTAATGTGGAAACACTTCATCAGATCATGGAGTGGAAGGAAATAATACAGATATAAAAAGAGATTGTGTGTATCTTTATTAGTTTAATTCATGCATCCTCACTTCTCCAAATAGGAAAATAAAATTCATTAAAGATATATGGAGTCATAGTGATATAGCACAGAAACAGGTCTTTCAGGCCACCAAACCGATGGCAACTAACCATTTACTATAATCCTACTCTAATCCCATTTTATTCAATTTCCCCCAAATTCAACCACTCTGAAAAGGCAATATACTGTTCTGTCATTCATGGGATATAAGTAAATCACTAACTTTGTTTTCATTTATGCATTCTTTACATCATTTGACTACTTAGATATAGGAGACTGGTGATTTTTAAAAGTCTCAAGTTCGTTTAACTAGATAGTACATTATTTTAGCTATTTAATACTGTACATTCCTGACCACTTCTAGGAAGATAATAGACTTAATTTCATTTTCTCTTTTGGCCAATATAGATAGCTTCAAATGATTCCTGCCTCAACATGCATGAATTTGCTTCATAGGTATAATAAAGGTATTGATCTTAAGCAAATTTTCCATTCTTCCTGCAAGTCAAAGCCTGCTTTTGGGTTGGCCTGAAAACACAGTGCCACTCTGGATGGAGATTAATGCCGAGAAAACTGTACAGAGGACAGGCTGTACACTGTCATGGAATGAAGCCAAATATCCCCAGTACTTCACAACTAATCTGATCCAGCACAGCTGTTTTCCTTTTTGGTAAAAGCTTTGGCATTCCTGTCAAATTGAAAGGCAGGTGTGCTCAATGATAGCTTTCCAGGCTCTGTCTCAATTGACGTAAGTTTTCCAACATTTACAAAAATAGCAAGTAATTTCATAAGCAGAATTCTACCTTTTTTGGCCTATTCAGTTCTGAATCTGTACTCTTAAGGATTATCCAATATTAACTATCATTTTTAAGGACAATATTATCTATACTTACTCACTTCATCAGATTCAAATCAACAGATGCCTTCAATAAGTGGCGCCTATTTTTAAACTTCAATATGGTGCACTGCAGTAGTGGTGTTGCATTTCCCCATGTCAACAGCTGTCAGCAGTCCAGTGCAAGTGTGTGAGAGGAAGCATGTTAATGTACTTTGTTACTCATTCTCACTATCCGGAATTAAACCAATGTTAATCATTCCGAAAACTCTCATATTGACATTCAGAATAAACTTACTTAGAACAGAGTATGAGGTAGAGTGGCAAAGTTTTCCCAATATCTCATTGAGAAGTATGATACAAATCAGGAGTGCTTTAAGTATTCAAACAATTATCATTACTATATCTGAAATAGCATAGGTAACGAGACAGACAAAAGTAAGCTGAACTTAAAATTCCTGCTTGATAGAATGGAAGGAATTTTGCCTTTGGGCATTAATGTAAAATAAGGGAACATAAAATGTTCTACTGGATGATTAATAAATTCTCCCTGCTATTCTGGCTGATATTTATCAATTAAAACATAATAACTTGCTGTTTGTGGTATTTTACAGTTCACAAATTGGCTGTTGTGCTTCCATACGTTATTACAATGGTCACACTTTACAAGAAAATACTTCATTGGCTGCAAATTTCTTTGGGGTGCCCTGAGGTAATGAACAGCATATTAAAAAATCTAATTCTTTATTGAACTGATCTTCATTTGCTAAGCTGCAATAAATTACTATTCTAATTTCTTTTTCTGTTCTGTGAAAAATAAATATACTTTTGACAACCCTAATGCTCACAACCAATGATAATTCTACTTCTTCGTGTTACCTAATGTAATTTCAAAAAACTGTGTATGAAACAGATGCTAGAGGATAAATGGCACGTAATACAATTTAAGCTCATTCATCACTATAATGCTTCTCCATCACTTTTGCTACAGTTCCAATAGGAACAACCTGTGCTAACTTGTTACACCGCCCAGTACTGGTGGGGCTGCATTCTTAGTATTTGCAGAAGTAAATTTTTCTATTATATATACTATGGTTTATTTAAATTTATGATGCATAAAACTTTCTGATTAATGCCTGGGTTTTGGTTTGTTATATGTATATATTACGCTTCAGTTCACAGGCTTTGCCATGGTCTAATTTTTAACAGCACTAACAATGCGGCAGAAAAATTATGACTCTGAAAAGGTTTAAGTGAAGTTCAAATAAAATTGACTTTAATTTTCTATATTGAATAGAACACAGAACATAGAAATCTACAGCACATTACAGGCCCTTCATCCCACAATGCTGTACCAACTATGTAACCTACTCTAGAAACTACCTACATCGGTAAACTCAGTTTATGGCCTAAAAATAATCATAGGATGAGCCCTCTTCCAAGTATATGTCCATCCCTCTGAAATCTCCTGAAAAAATGCCAATATCATAATTTTTTTGTTCAAACAAAATAAAAGATGTTTATGTTGGTGTTTCTGATGTGATGCAAACAATATATTAGTTTGAAAAGGGTTCATTGATAGGTTTAGTCACACTTCTTAGTTAACATCACAGATGAATATTCAGAAGCAATAAAAAAAATGCAAATTGACAGTTGGAAAGGTCAAACAGTTGAAAACAACAAAGTTAAATTCCGTAATTTGAGAAAACACACATCCCTGATGCTGGTAAATAGAAATTTGCTTACAGGAATATGTTATTCAGCATATTGAGGCATGCAAGACAGCAAAAGCTGGAATCTGGACCAATAAATGATTTCCTGTATGAACTCAGCAGCTTAAACAGCATTTGTGGGTTTGGAGGGAGGATGAAGGTAAGGAATGATGCAGACTTTTGACCCAAAACATAGACTATCCTCCCTCACAGTAACTGCTTGATCTGCTGAGCTTATGCAGAAGATTGTTTGTTGATTCTGCCTACTGATCCCATTCTAATAATTCAATACTGATCTGTAACACCACTCCGCTTTTATTTTTCTTAACCTTCCTATCAAATCTACTGTAAACTTATGGATTACAGTGTTGAATATAATAAGACCATAAGGTATAGATGTTACACTAGCATGGCGGTTAGCAAACCCAAGTGCAGAACGTGGGCGCGGAGGCAGAGTCGGGAGGCGTTATTGACGTAGCGACCGTGGAATCGGTATCCAGGAGTGATGCTAGACTTAGAACTGGCAGCCCTAAGAACCATGAAACAAGGTTACTCACACCAGAGTCGACCAACAAACTGGCCATAATGAACCCAGCAGACATGGATCCCGTACAACAGGCCCTCGCCAGTCAGGGCTACCTACTGGGCGCCCATAGCCAACTACTTAGGGAGGTCACAGAAAACCTTTGGACGCTGTCCATGAATGTACGGAAGGTCAGTGAGCAGGTGGACCGAGTTTGGCTTCCCTTTCTCTGGCCCCTCTAGGATTCCCAACTACCCAAACTGCACCCCTCCGGATGGTGTCGCCCCTGGGATCAGCAACACAGTCCCCTCGACAGCCAAACGTACCTGAGCCTGAACCCTACGCTGGGGACATAGGGAGGTGCCAGGCCTTCCTGTTACAATGCTCTCTGGTATTTGAGCTGCAACCATGTACCTACACTTCAGATAAATCCATGATTGCGTACATTATGGGGCTGTTATGAGAGGATGCCTTGGCTTGGGCAACCGCGATATGCGATAACCGATAACCAAAGAGGTTTGTTCCTCCTTCCCCTCCTTTGTTGCTGAAATGAGGAAGGTCTTCGAACAACCCATTCGTGGTAAGGACACAGCTAAACGATTGCGTCAGGGTTCGCGAAGCGTAGCAAGGTACCCCATCGAGTTCCAAACCTTAGCCACAGACTCGGGATGGAATGACGAGGCCCTATGGGAGGTGTTTCGACAGGGCCTCTTGGACAAGATAAAGGATGAACTGGCAGCGAGGGATGGCATGGACTGTCTGGACTCTCTGATCTTGCTAGCCATTAGATTAGATAATCAACTTCAAGAGCGGCTGAGAGAAAAAACCAGTCGCCCCGCTCCTCGGGGAAGCCCATTGTCCACCTTATCAGTCCTAGCCAGCCTCCCTTCCCCAGCCGCTCCAAGTGTAGCTCCTGCTCCGACCGTCCCCACCACCCTGGGGGAGGAACCGATGCAGCTGGGACGGAACCGGCTCTCCCCAGCTGAACGACTTTGGAGGTGGAGAGCTGTGGATTGTTTCTATTGTGGCCAGACAGGACACTTCCGGGATACCTGCCCTCAGTGGCCAAAAGGGAGGGCACCAGTGAAAAAGGGTGCCCTGGTGAGCCGGACGATACACCCTTCAGCACCCCCAGACTCGGATGCAGATCCTGGCTACCAGAAATTACCAGACAGTCTCTGTCCCTATCCGCTTTGGTGGATTCCGGTGCTGAGGGCAAGCTGCTGGACAAAGACATAGCCTCCCAGGCTGGAATACCTCGCGAGCCGCTAACTACCCCCCTTGAGGCCCAGGCCCTGGACGGAAAACTGCTGGCTCGGGTGACCCACTGTACACCACCCCGACCTTGATCCTATCCGGCAACCATCGGGAGGAGGCATAATTCAGTCTAATTGGTTCACCTCAAGCCCCGGTAGCTCTAGGGTATCCATGGCTGACCCAACACAGTCCCCACATCGACTGGTCTACCGGGAGGATAGCCAAATGGAGCCAGTCTTGCCATGCCAACTGTCTGCAGTCAGCCCCATCTCCCAGGGAAGCTACCACAGTCCTGCCTGTCCCGGAACCCCTTGACTTGTCCCGAATCCCCACAGAATACCATGATCTGGGACCGGTATTCAGTAAACAACGGGCCCTTTCCCTGCCTCCGCATCACCTATATGACTGTGCCATCGACCTTCTCCCCAGGGCCCCGCTACCCACCAGTCGCCTTTTTATCCTATCCCGACTGGAGAGACAGGCCATGGAGAAGTACATCAGTGAGTCCCTCGTGGCAGGCATTATCAGACCTTCATCTTCCCCGGTAGCCACCGGTTTCTTCTTTGTAGAAAAGGACGGATCACTTCGTCCTTGTTTTGACTACAGAAGCCAAAGCAGTATAACATGTAAGAATTAGTACCCTCTACCCCTCATTAGTTCAGCTTTTGAATCACTGCATGGAGCCACCATTTTCTCAAAGCTGGACCTTCGTAATGCCTACCATTCAGTCAGGGTGAGGGAGGGAGACGAGTGGAAGACGGCCTTTAATACACCTCTGGGCCACTTTGAATATTTGGTCATGCTGTTTGGCCTCACCAATGCTCCTGCCGTTTTTCAAGCCCTCATTAATGACATACTGAGGGACTTTATTAATCGGTTCATATTCATCTACCTCAATGATATCCTGATATTTTCTAGCACACCCCCCCCCCCACCATGAACACATTCACCATGTCCGTCAAGTCCTCCAGAGACTGTGGGAAAACCAAATATTTGTGAAGGCGGAGAAATGTGAGTTCCACGTTCCTTTGGTCAGCTTCCTGGGTTATATCATTGAGAGCGGGCAGGTGAGAGCAGACCCTGAGAAGATCTGGGCAGTGGAAGAATGACCTAGGCCCACCACCCGTAAACAACTTCAACGATTCCTGGGGTTTGCAAACTTCTACCACTGAATTATCAGAGACTACAGTCGAGTGGCGGCCCCCCTTACCTGGCTTACCTCACATACTATCCGCTTCTGTTGAGACTCCGAAGCTGACTCGGCGTTCACCGACCTGAAGAGACATTTCACCACCCCTCCCATCCTGGTCCATCCGGACCCAGCCCATCAATTCATTGTCAAGGTGGACGCCTCTGACTCTGGGATAGGAGCAGTCGTGTCCCAAAGATCAAGTTTGGATGGAAAGCTTCACCCCTGCGCCTTCTATTCTCGCCGATTGTTCCCCGCCGAGCGGAATTATGACGTGGGGAATCGGGAACTCCTGGCAGTCAAATTAGCATTGGAAGAATAGAGGCACTGGCTGGAGGGGGCAGAACAACCGTTTGTGGTATGGACTGATCATAAAAACCTTGGGTATATTCAGACTGCCAAACGTTTGAACCCGTGCCAGTCCCATTGGGTATTATTTTTTGGATGGTTCAAGTTTTCCCTCACATATCATCCAGGGTTCAAGAACGGGAAGCTGGACGTGCTCTCCCCTCAATATAACTCCAAAGAGGACACTTCCAGCCCAGGGACTATCCTCCCATCATCCTGCATGGTTGCCGCCCTCAGTTGGGAGATCGAGTCCAAAGTAAAAGAAGCCCAACGGGATAACCCCAACCCTGGCAATGGACCCGGCGATCGCCTGTAGGTGCCCGTTTCCATCAGGTCTCAGGTTCTCCAATGGGGGCAACGTTTCACTTTGCCTGCCACACTGGGAGTGATCGGTCCCTAGCGCTCCCGAAAAAACACTTCTGGTGGCCGTCCATGGAGGCGGATACCCATTCCTATGTCTCGGCATGTTCCATCTGTGCCCGGGGAAAAGCCTCTCATCGGCCACCTGCGGGTTTACTTCGTCCTCTACCTGTCCCTGGTCCACATCGCCCTAGACTTCGTCATCGGTCTACCCCCTTCACATAGGAAAACCAAAGTACTCACCATGGTAAACCGGTTCTCCAAGGCGGTGCACTTCGTAGCCCTCCCTAAACTCCCTTCCTCTCAAGAAACCGCAGATCTTCTCGTCCACCCCGTCTTCCGCCTCCATGGAATCCCCGCAGACATTGTCTCCGATCGAGGTCCCCAGTTCGTCTCACAGGTATGGAAGGCCTTCTGTCAAGCCTTAGGTGCATCTGTCAGACTGTCATCCGGCTTCCACCCCCAGACGAACGAGCAGATGGAACGGGTCAACCAAGACCTTGAGGCGACGCTGCGTTGTATAACGGCAAACAACCCGTCCACCTGGAGCGACCACCTCCCGTGGGTTGAGTACGCCCACAACTCTCTGCTGAGCTCTGCCATTGGAAGGTCTCCATTTGAGTGTTCCCTGGGGTACCAACCCCTGCTGTTCCCCGCACAAGAAGAGGAGATTGCAGTACCGTCGGATCAGGACCATATTGAACGGTGCCTTAAGGTTTGGGATCAGCAAAATGCAATAAGAAGACAGACGATCGACTCTGGACACGAACAATCATTCCATGGTCATTTAGTATCATATTTCTTCCCTGTTCTGATATTTGGTCTGAATAATGGCTGAATCTCTTGACCATGTCTACATGCTTTTCAGCACTGAGTTACTGCCACATGATTGACTAATTAGATACTTACATTAACAAGCAGATGTAAGATAAGACTTTGCTCATTAACTGTAGGATAAGATATAACAGCAGAATGAGGCTATTTGGCCCATTTTACTGAGTTAAGTATTGTATGTAATTAGTTTTTGCTACAACAAGTGTATGGGACATTGGAAAAAAAAGGTTGAATTTCCCCATGGGGATGAATAAAGTATCTATCTATCTATCTATCATTGAGTCTGCTCCACCATTTCATAATGGCTGATCTAGTTCTCTCTCTCTCAGCCCCAATCTCCTGCCTTCTCCCTGTATCCCTTCATGCTCTGGCCAATCAAGAATCTATCAGCCCAGCCTTAAATATACCCAATGACTCAGTCCATAAATGCTACCCTCAAACATTGAGCTATAGTGGGCTTCATACATTTTCATCTACATTGTCTGTAGATATTTTGCACTTTAAATCACTCTTGCACTTTGATCAAAACAATTTAATACCTAATGAGCATACATGGGTACAGCTCTTCAGTACTCCTGATTTTTAGGATTTCTGCATTTCTGACCACCCAGACCACCAACACCCATTCCATGGAGAATTGGGTATGGCCGGTGCAGCAAAAGAACCTAAATCAGTTTGAAAAGGCCTCTGCACTGAGCCCACTTGAAACCACCTGGCAAGGTGTGGAGGATTCCTGGTGACTCTGGACCTACAGGTAAGGGATTGGTTTGGCATTTGGTAGGCAGTTCCCAGAGAGAGAGAGTAGGAGCCTTTTGGTTCATCAGAATGTCCACGAGGAGGTCTGTTACAGCAATCTGGGTTGGTTCCTCAAAACCAATGGTAACCAGGAGTTCGTAATCACTGCATGGTTGTTTGTATAGAAAGCAGCGAAGGAGGTCTGGTTCTCCTGGGAGGTGGTTCCACCTGAACCCAACGACCTATGGACCACAGTCTCCTGCTTTTTCCAGTAGTTGCACCTTTGGACCCATGGTAGTTGTTCATCACTTGACTTGTCTCCTTGTAGCACAGGAAATAATAGTCTGTGCATGGTTCTGTTGTATCACCAAAAGCTGTCCCTCCATTGATGTCCATGTTCCACCGGATTTTCTTGAACAGCTGACTTGGCTCCTTTGTTACTGTATATGGAATGGGCACATGCAGATGTACAGTTGTACCTAATGAATTGGACATTGAGTGTACATTTCTCCTTTTTTCTTCTTTGTATAAGACAATCTATTCTACCATTGAAAAACTATTCCCACCTTCCTTTTACTATTCAGTTGTTAATTTTGCCAGCACCATCACTGGGTCGGCACTAGAAATGACTGACAATTCAAATCAACCAATCTTGACCATTTTGGAGCTGCCTTCAGTTTCTGTCAGTGTCCCAGAATCATATGCAATATTAATACACAAAAGCAGCTTAAGCAAAAGCCAACCCACACTAGGACAATTCAAGGATAAATTATGTTCACTACAACATACATATGGGAAACTCCATATTTAAAAGAGCCCTTAGACAACTTTTATTGAATGCTTTGTAAACATATGCAGCTTTTTTTGTAGGAACACTCAGTTACAGTACATTTACTACATACTTTTGGCTTATTTGCTGCATGACATACTGAACAAAAGCAGAGCTTTCAGATGTAGGGCTGCACCAGAGTTTAGGAAGCAAGCATCAGATGCAGGCCACAATTGTTGGTGCTTTATGCTAAAGTTAACAAAATAGATCAGTCTTGAGGTGACTAAGTGCAACATTTCATGTTACAAGTGGAAGTAAGAGAAACATGAAATGCCATGAAAAGTGGTAGGCTCAAGAGGCACATTACCAGACTTCTGCACCATTCACTGGTACTAGCTCTGCTGTGCTAACCTCCTCTTTGAACAGTGCTTCTGCTGGCAAAGCCTCAAACAGGACACAATTGCAGGCCCATACCATCTGCTCTGAAATGATCTACATTCAATTCTCACCTCATATTATTCCTCAGTCAATTTTATTTCCATATTTCCATGCTATTATAGAGGTTGATGAATAACATAGCAATAACTATTCCTACCTCCATCATGCAAATGACTGTTACATCAGTCATCACTTTCATCTCTCTTCTCACAGGCTGCCGGTTCTCTCAGCATTATTGCAGCTCCCAAACTAATGGGTTCATTTCATGACTTTTGAGTCGATCAGGTTCCTGCTCTGCCATAAGATCCTGATCCTATATGAACTACAGCTCACCTGCACGCTCACTGACTATTCTTTAAGGGAAGTCTGTCATTAAACTAACAATAGCGCAGAGTACTGTGAGCCACCTTCTTGTTCTAGGTCACTGACAGAGCTAGCAGATTGTTTTCACAAGTCAACCATGACGGAAAAGAGATCACCGTTGTAATGCTGGCTCTAAAACATGCTGTCAAACAAGCTTACATTACAAAGTACCTAAAATGCATGGGATCTTCTTGTGCATTTAATAGAGCTTCATCATTCTGACATGATCTTGGGATTTATCTAATATTTCACCTTCCTCTACTGTTCTCTAACACTAAATTATATCAATTATGCAAACTTGAAATCACATAATCATAAAAGAAAATATTTTGAAAGGATCATAGCAGATTCTTTAAACCAGTATTGATACTGAGAGTTGCAAATATGGGTATAGAAATAGCAGATGAAGTTTAATCTGGCCAAATGTGAGGTGCTTGGAGATCTGATGGAATGGCAAGACTCTTTTACAGTGTTTATGTACAGTGGGATTTTGGGATCCAAGTCCATAGCTTCCTGGAAGTAGATGGACAGGGTGAAAGGATGGTAAAGAAAATATATGGAATGCTTGTCTTTATTAGTTAAGGCACTGAGTTTAAGAGTTGTGAAGATAGATTGCAGCTTTATAAGATTCTAGCTAGGTTGTATTATTTTCTTGTTATCATTATAGGAAGGATGTGGAGGCTTTAGAAAGGGTTCAGAAGAGGATTGCTAAGTTGCTGCCTGGATTAGAGGGCACGTACTATAAGAAGAGGGTGAACAAGCTTGGGTCGTTTCTCTGGAGCAGCAAAGGCTGAGGGGAGATCTGACTGAGAGTATAGGATTGAGAGGCACAGATAAAGCAGACAGCTAGTCTTTTTCCCACAGTCCAAATGTCTAACACAAAATATTGTAAGGGGGTGATAAGTTCAAAGCAGATATGCAGGGCACGTTTTTTTTTAAACAGTGTAGCTGGTGCTTGAAATGTGATGGTGGTGGAGGCAGATACGATTGAGGCATTCAAGGGACTTTTTAATAGGTACATGAATGTGCAGAAAATGGAGGGATATGAACATCGTGTATGCAGAAGGGATTAACTTAGTTGGGTAATTGATTACTAGTTTAACTTGTTCAGTACAGCAGCATGGGCCAAAGGACTTGTTCCTGTGCGGCCATAGAGTCATTCAGCATGGAAACAAACCCTTCAGCCCAACTAGTCCATGACAACCAAGATGCCCTGTTCAAGCTAGTCCCCTTCACCAGCCTACAACCTTCTGAACCATTCCATCAATATGGTTGTCCAATGAGCTTGTTTAAAAGTGTTATTATACCTGCCTCAGCTGATTCCACACAGATGCCACCTTTTGTGTAAAGATATTGCCCCTCAAGTTCTTTTTTAAATCTTTTGCCTCTCACCTTAAACCTGTTTTCTCTAGTTCTTGTTACACTATATCTGGGAAAAACACTTGAGGAATTCACTCTGTCTATGATCCTCATGATTTTATACACCACTATAAA
Source organism: Hemitrygon akajei (assembly GCF_048418815.1). Classification (NCBI taxonomy): domain Eukaryota; kingdom Metazoa; phylum Chordata; class Chondrichthyes; order Myliobatiformes; family Dasyatidae; genus Hemitrygon; species Hemitrygon akajei. Next base: position 46,233,513 of record NC_133127.1, on the reverse strand, counting down.
ATTACCTCTTAGTGTCCTACACTCTGAGGAATACAGTCCTGGCCTGTACAACCTCTCATAACTCAGTCTCTCAAATACAGGTGGATCCTTGTAAATCCTTAAACACAAAGTACACTGCAGATGCTGTGCTCAATTCAACACGTACAAACAAGCTGGGTAAACTCAGCAGGTCGGGCTACATCCGTTGAAATGAGCAGTCAATGTTTTGGGCCGAGACCCTTCGTCAGGACTGAAGAAGGCTCTATAAATAAGGTGGGGGGAGGGCGAGAAGGAGAAGGCCGGTTAGGCACCAGGTGAAAAACCAGCAAGAGGAAAGTTCAATGGGTGGGGGAGGGGAAGCAGGGAGGGGACAGGCAGGAAAGGCGAAGAAGGAATGCAAGGGGAAAGCACTGTGCAGCAGAAGAAGACAGAACCATGAGAGAGACGACAGGCAGCTGGAGGAGGAGGCAGAGCGAAACCAGGATGGGGGAAGGGAGAGGGAGGGAATTACCAGAAGTTGGAGAGTAATTTCCTCCCTCCCTCCCTCCGTTCCTGCGTCCATCCCAGCCCCACTCCGCCTCCTCCCCTAGCCGCCCACCACCTTCCCACGACTCCGCCCTCCTCCACCACACAGCACCCTCCCCCCCCGATCCCTTCTGCCCTATTTCCTATACCACAGTGGTCAAAATTAAGTGCAGCCTCACAATCACACTATGACCTTCCAATGTTTATAATCAATACTCTGGAGAGCATGCCAAAAGCCTTCTTCACCACCTTGTCTACTTTTAGCAAACCATGAACTTGTAATTCAAGGTCCCTCTATTCTACAACACTCTCTTATCCTTCTCTACCAAAGTTACTGCATGCCCTCATTTCTTTCTTGAGTATACTTCGGCATCCCTTATACTCATTGAGAGATTCACTTGATTGCAGATGCCTGTACCTAATTGACGCTTCCTCTTTTTTGATGAGGGTTTTTGAGGTCAGGGCCTCAATAACTCTCATCATCCAGGGTTCTCTGCCTAGCTTTTCACTCTAACAGGAATATACAGACCTTGAGCTCTCACTATCTCATCTTTAAAAGCTTCTCACGTGGCTGTGGTCCCCTTGCCACAACAGCTTACTCCAAACAAGCTCTTGTCTCATACTGTTCCATGCCCTTTACTGTTTCATATTCTATGAGAAGTTGCAGTGACCAGTAAGGCTGTGGAAATCACAATTTTACATATGCCAATTTTAATAGAAAAGACCTGACACTCATTGCAGTCAATAAATCTATCTCAATCATTTGTACTTACTTAACATCTGCCACTACTCCATAAAGAGGTAAAACTCTCAAAAAAACAGTGCTTGCTTCCTCCCTATCAGTTTAACAAAACATTATACGATTAAAGTTAGCATATAAACTCTGCACAACTGAATACGGATACTGCATGATCAACAATAGTCTCAGCTCCTAATTATTCTCATTTGCCTATCAAAAATAGTTATTTACATCAGATTCTTAATTAGACGTACTGTATGCATCCAGAGGCTGTGTATTGGTCAACACCAAATGCTGGTTTATTGTCATTGTTTTATATGACATAATCTTTGTTGTTTTGTGGAAGGAGTACAGTGCAAAGATATAAAATCACTGTAAAATACAAAATAAATGAATAGTTCAAAAAAAAGTACCAAGTAGTCTTCGTGGACTGTTCAGAAATCTGATAGTGGAGGGGAAGCAGCTGTTTCTGAATTGTTGATTGTGGGTCTTTAGGCCACTGTATGTCCTTCCTAATGATAGTAATGAAAAGATGGCATAACTTGGATCTTTAATGATAGATGCCAACTTCTTAAGGCACTGCCTCTTGAAGTTGTCCTCGATGGAGGGGAGAGTTGTGCAAGTGATGGAACTGGCTGAGTCTGCAACAACTGCAGCGTCATATGATTCTGTGCATTGGAACCTCCATACCAGGTGGTAATAAAACCAGTCAGAATTCACTCTGCCGTACATCTATAAAAATTTGCAAGAGTCTTCGGTGGCATACCAAATCTCTTCAGGCCCCCTAACGAAGTGGAGCTGCAGGTGTGTTTTCTTCATGAATGCATCAATGTGTTGGGTCCAGGACAGATCCTCCGAGATGTTGACACCAGGAACTTAATGCTGCACATCCTTTCCACTGCTGACCCCTCAATGAGGATCGGTGTGTGTTCTTCCGGCTTCCCCTTCCTGAAGTCCACAATCTATTTCTTAGTCTTGCTGACATCATCTCTAGATTTTTTTAAGGTTTCTCAAGAACTTTTTCTGCAGCATAGAAATTTAACTTCTTTCACTTCATCATAATTTATACAACCTTACTAATTCCATGGAAAATGAAAATCAAGGAACTACATATTTTGGAAATCTGAGATTAAAATAAACATACACGTTGGGAACACTCAGCAAGTCAGGTAGCATCTGTTTAAAGGGAAACAGAGTTAATGCTTCAAGTCAGGAATCTATCTAAATGAAGTGTTGCCAACCTTAAGCATTAACTCTATTTCATTTTCCTCAGAATTCTGTAATTTTCATTTTCAAATATTTTCTTCAGCCAGGTAGTCCTAATATATTTATCATATGAAATATTAAAACAAAAGCATAGTTTTCAAAACAATTCATGCATCATACGTAATTTCTTCTTCATTGTAAACTAATCAATCAGAGAACCCGCTCAGTCATGATCTAATGACCCCTGCTGGCAGCTACACATCTGGTCATCAGAGGATCAAGTTCACAGATGATGCTAATAAACCTGTGATACAGACAGCAAGTCATGTGGCCAATGATTTCTCAAGCAGGAGTAAGGGAATAACACATTAAGAACTTTTGGAAGAGGCAACAATAAATTAAGTTACATTACAACTTCTACCTTAATAGGCTTATGCAGTTCACTTACGCCAATTTGAAAAGATCCTGTGAAATAATCTAGGTTTGTCTGCAGAAACCAGATGTTTTGTAATCCAAGGTAATCACATCTGTCTCTAGCACGCACTAATGATTCTTCTTTGTTTTCCACTAAAATCACCTGGAACATATATCAAATCTAATCAGTATCAGAACCAGAAAATGCTGGAAAAGTTCTGCAGGCAGCATTTGTAAACAGAGCATATGAACTTACATTGGAACTGAGAAAAGGTAGAAGGAGAACAATGTTTATAAGATGCAGAGAAAATATAAAGTGATGGAGAAAACAAAATGGAAGATCAGTGTTAGAGCAGAATGGAGGAGAAATTAAATGGATTACTGCTACCACATCTTGCAAATTAAGTGTGATACCATCATGTAATACATCTTCCCCATAGCTCTACCTTCACATTCTAGGACAATGACAATGACAAATATAACATATCCTTCTCACTAAACAACGAATGCAATTCATAGTCTTTCTTCTCTGTTGCAAGATGAAAGAGGACAACAATTAGTTTAAAAATACAAATTTGGGTAGCTTTACCTAAATGGTTGAACTCATTGCTGAGCATTCATCAGAACATCATTACAACAGTGTAGAATGGCAAGACCAGTGAGCCTAAGTGAGAAAGTTGAAGTGAATTCATGACTATTGACTCAGAAAGATATTTGTGAATTCCGTGAACCTCCATCAAGAAGTGGTTCAATCTGCATTTGATCTCCCCAGTGTAGAGGAAACTGCATTGTGAATTATGAATACACTACATTAAACTGAATGAAATACACTATTATCTGTGCTTGAAAAAACATTTGGGAAGCTGGAGACCTGGAATTACTATTGCTTAGTAAGAAGGAAAAGGTACATTGGTTGCTGCAATCATCCCAGAGATCAGATCAGATTAATATCATATCCACCAAGGTATAATGAAATTCCTTGCTTGTCTGAAGCCAGACCTTTGGCTGATCATTATAGCAACAATAATGTTTTGAATTCAAACCAGAAAGTAAAGACCCTACTGTGATTCTATGAGGAAGGGGAAGGAATGGCAAAAGAAGTGGATGAATTGCAATAGAATGGAATGTATGGGTCAGCAAGACCATCTCAAGTTTGCTTAAAGTCACCAAGAATTCTTTGCAGCACAGAAATATAACCCTATTTACTAAACACATAATACACTGCAGATGCTGTGGTCAAATAAACACGTACAAACAAGCTGGATGAACTCAGCAGGTCGGGCAGCATCCGTTGAAAGAAGCAGTCAACAGATGCTGCCCAATCTGCTGAACCCCATTTACTTCTTCATGATAATTATACAACTGTACAAACATTGTGGAAAATAAAAATCAAGGTAATACAAATGTTGGAAATCAGAAATTTAGGAAAAACTTAAATGCTGGAAGTACTCAGCTAGTCAGGCGGAATCAGTGGAGGAAGAAGCTGTTACCATTTCAAGTCAGGGACCCTTTGTCAGTGGAAGGATCTTTAACCTTAAATTTTAATTCCATCTCTGTCTCCACAGACAATACTTAACCTGCTGAGTGTTTCCAGCATTTTCTGTTTATATTTCAAATTGTGTGAAGGATTGCTATATATAAAAAGCAAATTATATTTTCTAAACAATATCCCATGGTCTATAAAACAACGGTAATGCAAGGATACAGTAATAGAATAGCCTACACGTGATCTACATAAGAAAGTAGAAGAACTTAATCTTGGTAAATTACAGTGGGAGTCTGGGAAATTTAGAGTGAGATAATGACTGTGGAAACATGCAATGTTTATTGCCACATTGCTAAGAAATGGACCACAATTACACGTTTGCAGAGAGTTACACAGATGTAATTCACAAAAAACAAACAGCTGGCATATGTTAAAGTTTGTCTACTGAACTACATTCAGTTTTTGATGGTGCAAGATCAAGGAAGCTGACATTTGTAACTACTACACAATAACATAAATAAAGCAATTCCAGATCAAATTATTTTTAGCTTCAAATGCTGAGTCACAGACGTTTTCAAAATGCTTAAATGGGCAAAAATCTAGTTTCTCAGGATACATGGCTCCAATCCCCCCATCTCCTTTCCTAATACATAAATATTGCATGATCAGAGTTCATACCAATTGAAATTTTCTTAATCCATTACAACTCCGTAAGTGAAATTTCCCCTTTGAATAACATGAGCTACCTCATGTCCCACGCCACTCGAGTGTAACTATTTCTTTCAATGAGTTGTAATTTTTATAGGAAAATAAACAAATTACACTATGGAATGTGATCCTGTAACACAAACTATCCTGAAATCCAAATAGATTATAAAACAGAACTTAATTTATATTGGCTTGATGAGCTGGTGCCCTTAGACACAGACCAGTTAAAGGCAGTTTTTCTTTGAATTATATATTGAAATGTCAGCTTCCAGTGCTTTCACAGCCTTTTTATAAGCTTTTTGTCAGCATTTCTGAATTCTGTATGTGGACAGCAAGCAGACAGCAGTGAGGTTGATGAATTTCAAGATCAAGCTATGCAGTCAGCCATAGGTATCATCCTCTAAATCTCTCCTTGATGATGCGGGATGGAACACAGAAGGAGAAGATGATTGTTACTTGAGACTTTGATGAAAGGGACCAGCATACAAATTTGGCCTAAAGCCCAACATATAAAACAACATATCAGATGGTCAGTAGGTTAAAAAGAAAATGTTGGCAGGCTTTCACAATGTAGATCTAGCTGCTCCCACAAACTAATATGTGAGTGCCTGTGCCTGGCTTGCTTTCTGCAATATGGATGTCTTACATGCCATCACAAAGCTCTAATCGCAGGTTGCAAATTTAATTCCAGAGTAAGCAGAGTAACTGCAACAAATTTAAAATTACATACCTGGCATGATGACAAGATATGAGCTAGGACAATCCCAAGGTGCCCCTGTAAATATAGGTCACACAGTTCAGTTAACCAGTGGTCAATGGTGTTATTTCAAGGTCAGACATGCATAAATTTGTGAAGACAAACATCTTTATTTATCTGCCTGTTAAATGAACTTTGAGTACTTACTCTTTGCAAGGTAAAGGGATTTCAAGCTTCCACTCACAGAAGTTTTAACAACAAAATTATCAGGTTTGTTATTTGTTTTATGTCTGCTGTGAAAATGGAATCATCAATGAATGTAAGGAAGGACAAGCCAATGGTTCAGTACAAATGCTGACAGAGTTAAGTAGCACCACAGACGCAAAATTCATAAGGGCGAAGAATGCAGAACTGAAGGTGCTGTATTTAAATGCGCGTAGCATTCAGAATGAGGTGCACAAACTCGCGACGCAATTAAAGATTGGTCGGTATGATGTGGGCATTACTGAGTCGTGGCTGAAAGAAGGTCATAGTTGGGAGTTTAACATCAAAGGATATACTTTGTATCGAAAGGAAAGACAGGAAGGCATAGGGTGTCGAGAATGTCAAATCTTTGTGGGCAGAGTTAAGAAAGTGCAAAGGTAAAAAAAACATTATGGGAATCATATATAGGCCTCCACATAGTAGCCAAGATGTGGGGTTGAGATTGCAAAGGGAGCTGGAAAGGGCATGTAATAAGGGCAATGTAACAATTGTAATGAGGAACTTCAATATGCAAAGAGATTAGGAAAATCAGGTTGGTGTGAGATCACAAGAGTGGGAATTTGTTGAATGCCCACGAGATGGCTTTTTAGAGCAACTTGTGCTTGCGACTACTAGGGGGAAAGGCTATCTTAGATTGAGAGTTGTGTAATAACGCAGATCTTAATAGGGAGCTTAACATAAAGGAACCCTTAGGAGTGAGTGTTCATAATACGATTGATTTTGCACTGCAATTTGAGAGAGAGAAGCATAACTCACATAACCTTCTCTCCCATTTCCTGCACATCTGCCCTCACCCCATCCGCCCACCACCTCATTTGGGATAGGGTTCCCCTTGTCCTCACCTACCACCCCACCAGCCTCCAGGTCCAACGTATAATTCTCCGTAACTTCCGCCACCTCCAACGGGATCCCACTACCAAGCACATCTTTCCCTCCCCCACTTTTTCTGCTTTCCGCAGGGATCGCTCCCTATGCCACTCCCTTGTCCACTCGTCCCCCCCCATCCCTTCCTACTGATCTCCCTCCTGGCACTTATCCTTGTTAGCGGAACAAGTGCTACACCTGTCCTTACACTTCCTCCCTCACCACCATTCAGGGCCCCAGACAGTCCTTCCAGGGGAGGCAACACTTCACCTGTGAGTCGGCTGGTGTGGTATACTGCATCTGGTGCTCCCGGTGTGGCCTTTTATATATTGGTGAGACCCGACGCAGACTGGGAGACCGTTTCGCTGAACACCTACGCTCGGTCCGCCAGAGAAAGCAGGATCTCCCAGTGGCCACACATTTTAATTCCACGTCCCATTCCCATTCTGATATGTCTATCCATGGCCTCCTCTACTATCAAAATGAATCCAAACTCAGGTTGGAGGAACAACACCTTATATACCAGCTGGGTAGCCTCCGACCTGATGGCATGAACATTGACTTCTCTAACTTCTGTAAATGCCCCTCCTCCCCTTCTTACCCCCTCCCTGACATATTTAGTTGTTTGCCTGTTCTCCATCTCCCTCTGGTGCTTCCCCCCCACTTTCTTTCTCCCGAGGCCTCCCGTCCCATGATCCTCTCCCTTCTCCAGCTCTGTATCACTTTCGCCAATCACCTTTCCAGCTCTTAGCTTCATCCCACCCCCTCCGGTCTTCTCCTATCATTTTGCATTTCCCCCTCCCCCCCACTACTTTCAAATCTCTTACTATCTTTCCTTTCAGTTAGTCTTGATGAAGGGTCTCAGCCCGAAACGTCGGCAGTGCTTCTCCTTATAGATGCTGCCTGGCCTGCTGTGTTCCACCAGCATTTTGTGTGTGTTGTTTGAATTTCCAGCATCTGCAGATTTCCTCGTGTTTGCTCATAACTCACATGTATCAGTATCACAATGGAATAAAGGGAATTACAGAGCCACAAGAGAGGAGTTAGCCCAGGTGGCTTGGAGGGGGATACTGGCGGGGATGATGGCAGAACAGAGGTGGCCGAAGGTTCTGGGAATAGTTCACAAGGCACAGGATAGATTATGCTCCACAGAAGAAGTTGTTCTCAAATGGCAGGGCTAGGCAACTGTGGCTGACAAGGGAAGATAAGGACTGCATAAAAACCAAGGAAAGGGCATACAATGTAGCAAAAGTTAATGGGAAGTTGGATGATTGGAAAGCTTTTAAAATCCAACAAAAGGCAAGTAAAAAAGATATATAAGGAGGGAAAAGGTGAAATATGAGGGCAAACCAGCCAATAATATAATGTTTTTTTCAGTTGCATAAAGAATAAAAGGGAAATGAGAGTTGATATTGGACCACTGGAAAATGATGTTGGTGAGGTAGTAATGGGGGACAAAGAAATGCAGATGAACTTAATAAGTACCCTGCTTCAGTCTTTACTGTGGAAGACAGTAGCTGTATGCCAGAGGTCCATGAGTGTGAAATAGCAGGAGTGAGTGCCATTGCTATTACAAAGGAAAAAGTGCAAGGCAAACTGAAAAGTCTTAAGATGAATAAGTCACCTGGACTAGATGGACTACATCCCAGGGTCCCGAAAGAGGTTTCTGAATTGCGAACGGATACATTGGTCATGATCTTTCTAGAATCATTTCATTCAGGCTCCTGATGGCGGTTTGAGTCCCGCGTGTGTGGGCCGCCACCCCCCCCCAGAAACGTCCATCGGGGGAGTGGAGCCCCCAGTCTGTGTGGCTGGCCTCGCCGGCCGGTGCTGGTACCTTCACTGGTTGCTCAATGTCCAAGTGCACTGGTTTGAGGCAGTCCACTATAGAAGTCTCTTCCCGGCCACCCACCTCCATGACACATGTGGTTCCGTTGTGCCAGATCACCTTGAAGGGTCCCTCGTACCACCGTCATAGAGGTGACCTGTGCATGCCCCTGCGAATAAAAACATACTCACAGTCTTGGAGGTCTTTTGGGGGTGAAGGATGGCGTGGGACCATGCCTGGAGGTCGGGACCGGTGCCAGGGTTCCTACCTTGTCCCGCAGCCTCGTTAGCACCATTGCTGGAATTTCTTCCGAACCTCGGGCCTTTGGTATGAACTCGCCTGGAACCGTCAGGGGGGCGCCATAGACCAATTCCGCCAAGGTGTTGTCCAGGTCCTCTTTGGGGGCTGTGCGGCTGCCCAGTAGGACCCAGGGAAGCTCATCTGTCCAGTTGGGACCCTTGAGGCATGCCATCAGGGCCGACTTGAGATGCCGGTGGAATTGCTCTGCCAAACCGTTGGACTGGGGATGGTACGCTGTGGTGTGACACAGTTGGGTGCCCAGGAGCTGTGCCAGTGCTGTCCACAAACCAGACGTGAACTGTGCCCCTCTGTCGGAGGTGATGTCCATTGGGAGGCCGAACCTGGCGATCCAGTTTGCAATGAGCACCCTGACGCAGGACTCAGTGGACGTGTCTGTGAGTGGTACGGTCCGGTGAACCTGTCTACCATGGTAAAGATATACCTGGTGCCCCGGGAGACTGGCAGGGGGCCGACGATGTCCACATGGATGTGTTGGAACCTCCTTTGCATCGGCTGGAACTGCTGGAGGGGAGCCTTCACGTGCCGCTGGACTTTGGCGGTCTGGCAGTGTACGCAGGTCCTGGCCCAGTGTCCGACCTGTTTGCACAAACCATGCCAGACGAATCTGTCCGCTACCAGCTTGATGGATGCCCGGATGGACAGGTGGGCCTGGTTGTGCAGCGTGTCAAACACCCGGAGCCTCCATGCTGCTGGTACCACGGGTCGCGGTTTATCGGTAGATACGTCGCACAGGAGTCGATTCGCTGCCGGGCCGATAGAGATGTCCTCCAACTGGAGCCCTGAAACGGCGGTGCGGTAAGCCGGGATCTCGGTGTCTGACCATTGTGCTTCCGCCAGTGCTGCGTAGTCTATTCCTGAGGACGATATGCCTACAGAGTGGAGGCAGGGGCGAGACAGTGTGTCGGCGACGACTTTGTTCTTCCCTGTGATGTGGCGGATGTCCGTGGTGAATTCTGAAATAAAGGGCAGGTGCCTCTGCTGCCGAGCCGACCAAGGGTCCAATACCTTGGCCAGTGCGAAGGTAAGGGGCTTGTGGTCCGTATATATGGTGAACTCCCTTCCCTTGAGGAAGTACTGGAAATGCGGGACAGCCAGATAGAGCGCTAGCAACTCTCTGTCAAAAGTGCTGTACTTCACCTCTGGTGGCTGTAGGTGCCAGCTGAAGAAAGCGAGTGGTTGCCACTGGTCCTCAACGAGCTGCTCCAGGACTCTGCCAACTGTTGTGTCCGAAGCGTCGACTGTGAGTGCCGTGGGTACATCGACTCTCGGGTCCACTAGGAGGGCCGCCTTTGCCAGCGCCTCCTTGGCCCGCTCAAACGCCTCCGTGGACTCCACGTCCCATGCCACTTCTTTGGCCTTGCCGGCCATCAGGCTGAACAAGGGTCTCATGATGTGGGCCGCCGCCAGCACAAACCGATGATAAAAGTTGACCATCCCTACAAACTACTGCAGACCCTTGACCGCACTGGGCTTGAGGAACTGGTGGATGGCCTGGACCTTGTTCGGTAGGGGAACTGCGCCATGTCGGTTGACTCTGTGGCCCAAGAAGTCGATCTCCGTCGGCCTGAACTGGCACTTCACCGGATTGATTGCCAGTCCGTGGTCGCTCAGGCGTTGGCAGAGCTGGCGTAAATGTGCCACGCGCTCGGTGCGAACTGCTGGCCACCAGTAGATCATCCAAGTAAATGAAAACGAAATCCAGGCCGCGTCCCACTGAGTCCATGAGCCTTTGGAAAGTTTGGGCTGCATTCTTGAGACCGAAAGGCATCCTCAGGAGTTTGAGCAAGCTGAACAGGGTGATGAGGGCTGTCTTGGGCACGTCGTCAGGGTGAACTGGGATCTGATGGTATCCCCTGACCAGATCACTCCTTGCAGGTTCGCTGTTAAGTCCTGGATGTGGGGTACCGGGTATCTGTCGGCAGTTGTGGCGTCGTTGAGCCTTCTGTAGTCTCCACAGGGCCTCCATCCTCCTGCGGACTTGGGCACCATGTGCAGCGGAGATGCCCATGGGCTGTCTGAGTGGCGTACGATTCCCATCTCTTCCATCTTACGGAACTCCTCCTTGGCAAGGTGGAGCTTGTCAGGTGGGAGCCTGCGAGCTTGGGCGTGCAGCTGCGGTCTTTGCGTGGGGATGTGGTGCTGCATGCCATGCTAGGGGTCGGCCGTGGAGAACTGTGGGGTGACTATGAAGGGGAATTCCGCCAACACCCTGGTAAATTCATTACCCGAGAGAGTCACGGAATCCAGGTGGAGGGCCAGTAGCTTGGCTTCTCCGAGCTGGAAAGTCTGGAACGTCTCAGCGTGGACTAAACACCAGCCTTCTAGGTCAACCAGGAGGCAGTTGGCTCGTAGGAAATCTGCCCCTAGTAGTGGCTGTGACACCACTGCCAATGTGAAAGTCCAAGTGAAACTGCTGGACCCGAAATGCAGTGAGATAGTTCACAGGCCGTACATTCAAATACTGATGCCATTTGCAGCGATGAGTTCCGGGCCTGGGACCACATTATGAATGTCCATGTTCGAGGAGGAGGCGAATGTCCTTTGGCATTTGCTCGAGGAACAACTGTTCAAATAAAAGGCACGGCTTATGGCTGTCCATGAGCGCCAGCATATCGTTCATGAGCTCGGATGGCGTGCGGTCGCCCAGGCTGTCCATGTGTAGGAGCCGTGCGGCCCATTCGTGGTGGGAGAGTCCGGAGGTACAGATCAGGAGTGCCTTAAGCTTCGCATACCTGTCCTCCGTTGGTGGTTGGCGTAGGAAGTCAATGATCCGGCCTGCTGTCTCCTGGTCGAGCGTGCTGGCCACGTAGTAGTACCATGTGGCGTCGGCTATAATGTCTCTGATATTGAACTGGGCCTCAGCCTGCTTGAACCAAACATGGGGTTGAGTGGCCTAAAAAGTCGAGAGCTTCAGAGAGACCGCGCTGTGCGAATTATTCAAACTCATGGCTGGTCGCAGAGTCGCCGGCTCCAGATGCTGTCTGGAACGTCAGGGTCACCAACGTAATCGTGCGCAATGCGCTACTAAAGAAACACACGGAGGCAAAGAGAGCTGAACTCAGAATGCCTTTACTGATTCAAAATCGCGCACTTAAATCTGCCCTCCCATGGGCCCCTGCGACCCACAGGGCGGACGTGACGTCAGACTGTCCCTGGAAGGTCCACCCCGAGCGGGTAGTTCCAAACACGTTACCACGTGTCTGCCCGTGGCTCCCGATGGCAGTTCAAGTCCCACGTGTGCGGGCTGCCACAACCTTAAATAAAGATTTGGGGATATACTTTCTCCACAATTAGTTAACAAATAAAACTGTATTCTCCAAAATCACCCTATTTGAAGACATATATTTGCACAACTTCAGTATTTGTGAACTTAATTAGCTGAACTAGCTGCTGATAAATCTTTGTTCAGAAGCATTGTTTCCTCAAGTAGGCAGTTCAGCATCTTGATCATACTCCTCAATTCAATAGCGTCATGGCTGATTGGTTCCTTGACTCCACTTAAATTTATTCTAGATTCTTTGGTAAATATATAGATAAAAATATTTATGCTTTTGAACTCAAGAATTTCCAGCATAAAGGTACATGCTTGACAATATAATGTACAAATTGCCATTATGTTTTCATATATATTTCTGTATGCTTTTAAAATGCATTTGATTTTTGAGAAGACACAGACAACTTTGTCGAAAACAGTGATATATTTCAACATACTCTTAACTAAATATTATACTATAAACAAACTATTCAATAGTAATGCACAAAACATACAAGAGACACAACATACTGCAGTTTCTGGAATCTGCTGCAAATAACAAACAGGAATTTTCAACATTATGTGACCTTACAACTCGACTGAGAATGGAGATGGAAGACAGCCAGTATAAAGAGGAGAGTAGGAGGGTTGAGACAAGGCTGGTAGATGATGACACAAAAGACCACAGATGCTAGAATTTGGAATAACGTGTAATCTGCTGGAAGAACTCAGTGGGGCAAGCCGCATCACCTGCATGCCTCCTCCAGTCCACTGATTGTTGATCACGGTTGATCAGCCAGTAGGGAATAGATAGACCAAAAGGGCTGAGGGATGATGGCAGTAAGAGCCAAGTAAAGGCCAGGAAGGGGTGGAGTTAAGAGCAGAGGCAGGTGGAAGCAGACAAGGAAGGAAGAATGGCTCCTTATATTCTGCCTGGATAGGCTACAACCCATTGGTACACTGAATTTTTGAATTTCGGCTAATACTTACCTCCTCTCTTTCTCTCATTCTGCCCCATCTCCATTCCTCCCATTTTTGCTCCCTCTCTTGTAGCCCCATACTTTGGCCCATTGTCATTCTATGCACCTACTACCCATACACTTCACCAAATGGATCCCTTCGCCCGTCCGTCTGATTCCATTTGCCATCACTTCTCCATCATTGGTTCTCATTAACACCTTCTCTACTTATCAGATTCCAGCACTTTTAGCTGCTGTGTCCTCCCTTAACACCCTCTATATATGTCACCAGCTTTACCCTATCATTCCCCACCTGATTCCATCTTCCTTTTATTCCCCTTTCTGCATCCACATATCACCCATCTGCCTCATCTGTCTCTCAACTCCGACCTTCCCCCCTTCTGCCCATCTTCCCTTCACCCTCTCCTATGATCTGTCTCATTCCTCCCCCTCTCCCCTTTGGACCAGCTATCTTTCCTCTCCACTCTCAGTCCTGATTTAGGTTCTTAACCTGAAACATCAACAATTGCTTTCTCCTCACAGATGCAGTTCAACATGTTGTGTCCTTCCAAAGATTTTAGGCCCATGAGATCCAGGGGAAACTGGAAAATTGAATCAAAAGTGGTTTGGCAATAAGAGACAAAGAGTAATGGCAGAGGGTTGTTTCTGTGATTGGATGTCTGTGTTATCCACAGACATCCTTACTGTTTTCAACATAAGATTGGGATATGGATGCAGGCAGCAAGATCAGCAAGTTAGTAGCTTCCACTAAGACTGACAGAGTTGTTGACAACGTATAGTGGTAGGGTACAGGGTAATATCAATATGACGGTGAAATGGGCTGAGAAATGGCAGGTACTGGAATTTAAGAATAACAAATATGACGTGATGCATTATGGAATACTAATGAGGCCAGGACCTTTATCATCAACTGTAAGGTCCTACTTCCCCCCCCCCCCACTTTAATACTTCAATTGAGTACTTTGGTATGTAAATCCAAAGATCCCTGAAAATGGCAGGACAGGTTGATAACATGGTTAAGAAGGCCATAGGGGTACTGGCCTTCATTAGTTTCAGCACTGAACACAAGAGCAAGGAGGTAATGCTTCAACTTTAGTCAGATCTCAGCTGGAATACTGTGTGCAGTTCTGGTCACCACTCCATTGAAATGATGTGATAGCACCAGAAAGGAGTAGAGAGATTCACCAGAATGTTGCCTAAGGATGGATATTTTCATTAGAGATGCAAGGTCTATTTTCCCTGGATCACAGGGGTTTAAGAAGAGACATGACTGGGGTGCATAAAGTTACAATGGGTATAGATAGGAGAGAATGGTGGAAAGTTTAAAACTAGGGGACTCTTTCTAGCTACTTGTTTTGGTAGCCATCTAGTTTTGGGTTGTGTGGGTGGGGTGGGTTTTCCAGTTCCAACATTTCTTTATTGTTTAGGACATGTTTATATTTTGACCTTACGAATCTATGTTTACATCTCTGCTCCCAGACTGCTATGGTACTGCTTGATTTTTTTATATGCCTGCTGCCTTTTATGCATTAGTAATTGATAATGGCTAGTGCACTTAAATTTGTGAGCTGGAATGTAAAGGGACTGAACCACCCTGTTAAAAGGAGGAAGGTATTCTCACATATTAAACAACTCAAAGCTGACATTGCTTTCCTCCAAGAAACTCATATTCGTTGTTTCGATAACTCCCGGCTTCTGTCCAAGTGGGCGGGTCAGCATTTTCATTCATCCTTTGCCGCTAAAGCTAGGGGAGTCTCCATTCTTATTAACTCAAATATTCCTTTTGAACTCCATAATAAAATATCGGACACAAATGGCCGTTTTATTATTGTTTCTGGTAAACTATATAACACTAAAGTTGCACAAGCAAACCTGTATGCCCCCAACTTTGATGATGTTAACTTTTTTGAACGGTTTTTTTCCTCACTACCAGACTTAAACTCATACTCTCTATTATTGGGTGGTGACTTTAACTGTTGGTTGGATCCTAAACTGGACCGATCGTCCTCTGTTACCAGATCACCTACCAAATCTCTCTAATTTTGGTATCTCTGATATATGGCGTTTCCTCCATCCTATGGAGAGAGATTATTCCTTTTTCTCACATGTTCACCATACCTTCACTAGAATTGACTATTTCCTACTCGATAACCAACTTATCCCATTTGCCCACACTTGTGACTATCAGAGTATACTGATTTCTGACCATGCCCCAATTACCCTCTCCCTGAACTTTCCCGGTCTCCCTCAGAGGAACAAACACTGGCGATTCGATTCAACTTTATTATCGGATGATGATTTCGTAAAATTTATTAAAGACCAGATAACCTTCTATTTTAACACTAATACATCACCTGAAGTGCCATCCCAGATTGTCTGGGATGCCATGAAAGCATATTTGAGGGGTCAAATAATCTCTTACACAGCAAATCTCAATAGAAGATCCCGTGCAGATCGAGCAGACCTCATTAACCAGATTAAAGATGTGGATCAATTATATGCCCAAACTAAGAACCCTGAATTATACAAGAAGCGCGTTGAACTCCAAACTAAATTTAACCTTCTGTCCACTCAACCTGTCGAACGCCAACTTCTCAAAAGCAAGAGCCGCTTTTACATTCATGGGGATAAGTCTGGTAAATTCCTAGCCAATCAGCTGAGGCGTTCTAAAGCCAAACAACATATTACAAAGATCCGGAAGGAGAACGGAGACTTTACATCGGATCATTTAGAAATTAATGACGCATTTAAAAATTTTTATTCTCGGCTTTATTCCTCTGAATCCCTGAATGACAATATCTCTGTGGATCAATTTTTACAGAATCTGAATATCCCCTCACTTTCATCTGATTTCAAAGCCAAACTTAATGCGCCTATATCACTAGAAGAAATATCTTTTGCAATTTCTGCACTGTCCTCAGGGAAATCTCCTGGACCTGATGGGTTCCCTGTGGAATTTTATAAATCATTCTCCTCACTTCTTTCTTCTCAGTTACTTTCAGTATTATCTGACTCGTTTAACTACGGCAAATTGCCACCCTCTTTCAATGAGGCATTTATTATTCTTCTTTTAAAAAAGGGCAAAGACCCAACAGAGTGTTCCTCGTACAGGCCGATCTCTCTGCTCAATGTTGATGTAAAGATCTTAGCTAAAGTGTTGGCTCATAGATTAGAAACCGTTATTCCCTCCATTATCTCTGATGACCAAACAGGCTTTATTAAAAACCGTCTCCCTTTTTTTAACATTCGGCGTCTATTTAATATTTTATACTCAGTTCCAACTGGGACTCCTGAATGTGTTATCTCCCTCGATGCGGAGAAAGCATTTGATCGTATAGAGTGGAACTACCTTTTTGCAGTCTTAGAAAAATTTGAACTCGGTCAAAGTTTCATCTCTTGGATCAAATTGCTGTACCTGTGTCCTACTGCTTCTGTTTTAACTAATTTTCAGAAATCCCAGGTATTTAATCTCAAACGTGGCACTCGTCAGGGATGCCCCTTAAGTCCCTTTCTCTTTGATTTGGCTATAGAACCTTTGGCGATAGCATTTCGAAATTGTCCTGAATTGACCGGGATTTGGAGAGGGGGTGTTGAGCATAAAGTTTCTCTTTATGCTGATGACTTATTACTCTTTCTCTCAAATCCTTCTACATCCTTACCTCTAATGTTTTCACTTCTTGACCAGTTTAGCCAGATCTCTGGCTATAAACTTAATTTACATAAGAGTGAACTTTTCCCAATTAATAAAGAAGCACAAGAACTAACATTTCGTGATCTCCCTTTTAAAGTAGTCCATAATCAATTTACTTATCTTGGAATTACAGTCACAAGGAAGTTTAAAGATCTCTTTCGTGAAAACTTTGCCAATCTTTCATATGCTACAAAACAGAGTCTGGTACAATGGTCACCTCTATCTATGTCCTTGGTAGGTCGTATCAATGTTGTCAAAATGTATGTTCTCCCCAAATTTTTATACTTATTTCAATCTATCCCAATTTTTATTCCTAAATCTTTTTTTGATTCCTTAGACTCTATTATTTTGTCATATCTGTGGCAGAATAAGCGCTCTAGAATTAATAAAATCCACCTCCAAAAATCTAAAAAAGAGGGTGGCATGGCTTTACCTAACTTTCGCTTATATTACTGGGCAGCTAATATACGTTGTGCTGCCTTCTGGTCTTTCTTCCACGGTCAACCTGAGTGCCCTAACTGGGTGGCAATGGAGTTGAGCTCCACTAAAGAAGTATCTATATCTGCACTTCTTGGCTCTGCACTCCCTAGCAGTCTGCCCAGATCAATAGCTAATCCTCTGGTTAGACACACTTTGCGT
The DNA here is from genome assembly GCF_048418815.1 of Hemitrygon akajei. Taxonomy (NCBI): domain Eukaryota; kingdom Metazoa; phylum Chordata; class Chondrichthyes; order Myliobatiformes; family Dasyatidae; genus Hemitrygon; species Hemitrygon akajei. Next base: position 46,215,919 of record NC_133127.1, on the reverse strand, counting down.
ATATGGGCTCAGTTCAGGAAATGCTATGGTTTCCAGGGGTTTTCCATTTCTAGCCCTGTCGCACATAATCACCTTTTTTTACCTACCACGTTCGATTCAGCATTCCATGTTTGGTACAGGAAGGGCATTAGACATTTTGAAGATCTCTTCATTGATAACCGCTTCACTTCTTTTCAACAGCTCTCTGTTAAGTTCAACCTGCCTAACGCTCACTTTTTCAGATATCTCCAAATCTGACACTTTACTGCTCCTTTAATTCCTAACTTTCCTGAAATGCCTGCGAAAAATGCTATGGACCTATTTCTCTCCATTAATCCACTAGGTAAAGGTTTAATTTCAATTATCCAAGATAAATTAGCAGCCTTACGACGGGCCCCTGTGGATAAAATTAAAATGGCCTGGGAGCAGGATTTAAATATCTCCTTATCCGAGGAGAGCTGGGACTCAGTTCTCAAATCGGTTAACTCAACCTCTCTTTGTGCTTGCCATTGTCTCTTACAGATTAAGATTGTTCATAGAGCCCATATGTCTAAATCTAAACTATCTCGATTCTACCCTGGCATTAGTCCGCTCTGTGATAAATGCAAGAGGGGCGTGGCCTCTCTCATCCATATGTACTGGCTCTGTCCTAGCTTGGAGAAATTCTGGAAAGATGTCTTCACTACACTATCGGGTATTCTGAATCAGCACCTAGAACCTAACCCCTTAATAGCTCTGTTCGGTTTTTGGGGCGAGACAGATTTATGTCTGGGTCCGACCAAATGCCGAATACTATCCTTTGCCTCTCTCCTGGCGAGACGCTTGATCCTCCTTAGATGGAGAGATGTTGCCCCGCCCACTCATGCGCAATGGCTTAACGACATTATGGCCTGCTTGGACCTCGAAAAAATTCATTATTCAGTTCTCAATTCGGATTTAAAGTTCCATAAGATCTGGGGGCCTTTTATCGAGTACTTTCATAACCTTCCTCTTGACTAGGGTTTTTTTTTCTTTTCGGTCCCTTGCTTTCAGCTCCCTTTTTTTTTCTGGTAGTAGGCATTATTATCCTCTGTTGCTAAGTGTATTCACAGTCTGGGAGTTTGACTGTCCGGACTTATACTCTCTATATTGTGTGGTGGTTGGTCTGGAATTGTTTTTTTTCTTGTGTTGTGGGGTTTGGGGAGGACACTCAGCTCACTTGTCTTTAATTTAGGTGCTTTTTTGTTAAATTCTCTTCCTCTGTAGCATATTGTTATTGTATGCTTAACCTTGCTCTGTATTAATGCTCCTCATTGGGATTTGGGGTTTTTAATTTTGTAAAATGTTTTGAAAAACTAATAAATTTTTTTTTAAAAAAACAAAAAAACTAGGGGACTTGAATTTAGGATAAAGGCTACAAGATTTGGAGGGGAACTGACAGGGACATTTTTTACCTGAGAGTGGTGAATACCTGGAGTGCACTGCCAGTGAAAGTGGTGGAAGCAGAGTCACTGACAATAGTTAACATGTGCTTAGATGAGTATGTGCATTATTTGATAAAGCTCTGGGTCAAGTGCTGGAAAATGGATTAACATATATGGATGCCCACCACATAGCACAGTGGGCCAAATGGCCTTCTCCAATCTATGATAATTAAAGTTAGTAAAGATCTTAAAATTACATACCCCTCCACTGCAGAAATCAACGATTGTATCACCAGGTCTGGCCAAATTTGTCACAATGGAGATTATGTTGTCTAACTGTTGCTGCTTCCTTAGGGCACGCTCAGAGCTCAGCTTTCCTGTAAGAACAAGTCAATGCAGAAATAAAAATCTATCAGTGCAAAATCAGATATACTTCAGTCAACAGGTGCCATACATTTTCAGCTTTGCAGTCACTGTTTTGGGTGTACAGAAAGGATGATAAACAACAGTTATCTTATACTTAGTAGTATATTAAACTTTCAGTCTCAGCGATATTGTAATTAAAATGCAAAGTTTACAGCAAAGAATTTCCAAAAACTTCTCATGTCATAAAATTAGGATAATCAATGACTACTTTGACTCAGAGTTTCTTCTTTTTACAAAATGGTTGATAGACATTATTAATGGCTGGCAAAATAAAAACACATACCCATTCCCATAATTTCATTAAATGAAGAACAATAAAATGTTAAATCTTGGATAGTCAGCAAATTAAATGCTAACAACACACACAGAATGCTGGAGGAACTCAACAGGCCAGGCAGCATCTATGGAAAAGAGTAAACAGTCGACGTTTTGGGCCGAGACCCTTCATCATGCGTTCTGATGAAGGGTCTCTGATCAAAACGTCGACTGTTTATTCTTTTCCATAGATGCTGCCTGGCTTGCTGAGTTTCTCCAGCATTTTATGTATGTTGCCTGGATTTCCAGCATCTGCAAGTTTTCTCTTGTTGGAAATTAAATGCTGAGTTGCATTTAGGGTAGCAGCAGAAAAATTGATAAGACTCTTGAGCCATTACTGGCATTATCTTGATTAATCTGTTCCTCAGCTCCATGTACCTTCACATTAGGTCTACAATGAATGCAGTCTCACCTGCTCTCCACTCAGCCTTGGACCACCTGGACAACAGCAATACCTCAACAGGCTGCTGTCTATTGGCTGCAGCTCATTGTTCAACACTATTCCCTTCTGCACCTTCAATAATAATCAATAAGCTTCAAAACCTGGGCCTCTGCACCTCCCTCTGTAACTGCATCCTTGACTTCCTCATCAGGAGACCACAGTCAGTGTGGATCAAAAAACACCATCAAAAAATTCACCAATGATAGAACTGTTGTCAGCAGAATGTCAGATGGTGATGAGGAAGCATACAGGAGTCAGTGAGATCAGAAGCTTCAAGTGGTGTCAACATCACTGAAGATCGATCTTGGGCCCAACATATTGATGCAATGACAAAGAAGGCATGCCAGCAACTAACTATACTTCATTACGAGTTTGAGGGGATTTGATATGTTACTTCAGCAAATTTCTACAGATGTACCTGGAAGATGTACCTTCCAGAAAGATGGCACCAGTGACCAACTGCAACATCTTGTAGTCAGTTAACAAAATCTACTGGATATTCTTCTTCTTCTAAATATATTGCACTTCTTCTTCTGCTTCTAAACTGCCAACAACTGCAGCCCTTTTAAGAAAGTACTTCTGGGCCGACTGAATGACCTGGTGCTTCTGCGATGGTGTGGATGGGATTCAGTGTTGATTCCTAATGGCGATACAGGAACCAGCGGTCAGTTCATTACTCCACGCCAATTAAAATCGCTGAGGATAAGACTAGAAAACAAACAGATGTTCTGTGCCACGTGCCTGCATTTGACTGGTGCCTCTTGTCATGCGGTAGTCCTGAGTCCCACACTGCCAGGTTTGGGAGCGGCTGTTGCTCAGCAGCCATCGGGTTTCTGGACGGACTCTCCTCAGCACTGAATATGCTCTGCAGTTGTGGATATGTTTCGGGGACTCTGCAGTTCATGTTCTTTGTGTTTCTTGTTTACTTTTTTTTAACTATTTGTGCAATTTGATAGGGATGCTTTGGTGTTTAACTCTGCAGTTGTGGCATGTGGCCATCAACACAACTCTTGAGGACTACCATCGGCACAGTACCAAGGACTCACTTTTGGGGACACTGCGTTTAATGTTATTTCTTTACTTTTTAATGTTTCTACGATTTGTTTTTCTTCATTAGATCTTTGACAAAGTGCCGCCAATGACGCTCTTAACAAGGTAAGAGCCTATGGTATTACCAGAAAGATTCTAGCATGGGTAGAAGATTGACTGACTGGTAGGAAGCAAAGTGTGAGAGTAAAGGGGAACTTTTCTGGTTGGCTACTGATGACTAGTGATATTCTCCAGGTTAAAACTGCTTCTTTCCACATTATATGTCAGAATTGATTGCTTTGTGGTCAAAGTTGCAGATAATACGAAGATAAGTGGAATACATGTGCTGTTGAGGAAGCAGGGAGTCTGCAGAAGGACTTCGACAGATTGGCAGAATGGACAAAAAAGTGGCATATGAAATATAGAGTAGGGAAGAATATGATCATGCACCTTGATAGAAGGAATAAAGGCACACACTATTTTCTAAATGGGGAGAAAATTCAAGTATCAGAAATGCAAAGAGCTTGGGAGTCCTCATGCAGGATTCTCTAAAGTTTAACTTGCAGGTTGAGTCGGTGGTAAGGAAGACAAATACAATGTTAGTGTTCATTTCAAGAGGACTAGAATATAAAAGCAAGAATGTAATGCTGAAGCTTTATAAGGCATTGGACAGACTGCACTTGGAATACTGTGAGTAGTTTTGGGCCCCTTATCTAAGAAAAGACATGTTGGCATTGGAGAGGGTCCAGAGGATGTTAATAAGAATGATTCTGGAAATGAAAGGGTTAACACATAGGGAGCATTTGATGGCTCTGAGCATGTATTCGCTGAAAGTAAGAAGAAAGAGGGGTGATCTCACTGAAACCCATAGACAGCAGATGCCATTTCATTGGCTCTTTACTCAACCAAGGAACATGTGGACAACAAAGATATATACATCAGGATGCTCGTGATCAACTACAGATTGGCATTCTTATATATATTATTTCAAAACTAATCAATAAGCTTCAATACCTCCTTGTGCAATTGGATTCTCAATTTCCTCATTTGCAGACCCACCAGTCAGTTCAGAATAGCAACAACATCTCGTCTACAATCTCCATCAGCACTGGTGCATCACAAGGCTGTGTGCTGAACCTCCTACTCTACTTGCTTTATATTTATGACTGTGTGACTAAGCACAGTACCAATTTAAGTTTGCTGATGATACTGCTGGTCTTAGGCCGAATCAGCATATAGGAGGGAGACTGAAAATCTGGCTGAGTAGTTCCACAACAATAACCTCTTCCTCAAATGTTAGGGAAACCAAGGAGCTGATTATTGCCTTCAGGAGGAGGAAATTGGAGGTCCATGAGCCAGTCTTTATCAGGAAATCAGAGGTGGAGGGGTTCAGCAACTTTAAATTCCTTGGTGTTATCATTTCAGTGGACCTGTCCTAGGTCCAGCACGTACGTGCAATTATGAAGAAAGCACGACAGCACCTCTTCTTTCTTAGAAGTTTGCGAAGATTCAGGATGACACCTAAAACTTCGACAAACCTCTACAGATGTGTTGTGGGGAGTATATTCCTGTCTGTATCACAGCATGGAATGGAAACACCAATGCCTTTGAACAGAAAATCCTCTAAGAAGTAGTAGATACAGCCCAGTCCATTTTGGGTAAAGCACTCCCCACCATTGAACACATCTACATAAAGTGCTGTTGCAGGAAAGCAGCATCTGTCATCAGGGACCTCCCTCCACCACCCAGGTCACCCAGGTCTTTTCGCTGCTGTCATCAGGAAGAATGTACAGGACCCTCAGGATTCACACCACCAAGTTCAGGAACAGTTATTACCACTCAACCATCAGGCTCTAAACCAAAGGGGATAACTTCACTCAGCTTCAACTGAGTCCCATCATTGAACTGTTCCCACAACCTATGGACTCACTTTCAAGGACTCTTCATCTGATGTTCTCAATATTTATTGCTTATTTATTTATTTACTTATTTGTTTGTTTGTTTGTTTGTTTGTTTATTTATTTATTTACTTACTTACTTTTGTGTTTGCAGTTTGTTGTCTTTTGCACACTGGTTGTCCATCCTGTTGGGTGCAGTCTTTCATTGATTCTATTATAGTTATCGAATTTATTGAGTATGCCCACAAGAAAATGAATCTCAGGGTTGTATATGGTATCATATATGTACATTGATAATAAATTTACTTTTAAGTTTGAACTTTGAATCCTGAAAGTCCTATACAGAGTGGAGAGGATGTTTCCTATAGTTGGGCAGTCTATGACCAGAGGACACAGCCTCAGAACAGAGGGATGTCCATTTAGAACAGAGACAACATGGGATTTCTTTAGCCAGAAGATGGTGAATCTGTGGAATTCACTGCTACACACAGTTGTGGATGACAAGTTGGGTATGTTTAAAACAGAATTTAATCAGTCCTTCACTTGTTGGGGGGGTCAAAGGTTACCGCAAGAAGGCAGAAGAATGGGGTTGAGAGCCGGTTGCCCTCAGAATTCAGTGTCATTGCAGGGTGAAGTGATTGCAGACTGAGGAGGAGCAATGGTGGAAAGGGAAGGAGAAGGGGGAGAAAATAGTAGGTAGCTGAACAAATTTTTGAGTTTTTACCATGTTAAAGATGATTTGACTTCTGATCTGGCAGTGTGAAACAATATATTTCCTTGATTAACTATCAGTTCATTATCAATCTTGCACTACATATCATTACACTCAACAAGAACAACTTGCATTTATATAGCACATTAAACTCAGTAAGAGGTTGCAATATGTCAGATAGGAATATTATCAAATCAATTTTGACACCAAACCACATTGGTTGAAAATTGAAAAAAATTATTGACACAAGAAATCTGAATAAAGAACATAAAATACTGGAAACACTCAAAAGGTCAGGCAGCATCGATGATTAGCAAAGCAGAGTGAAAGCTGCAAGCAAAAGCACTGTTATCAAAAATGGAAACAGAAACCCCTGGAACTGAACAGCTCTGATGAAGTACCTTTGATCTGCAATATTAACTCTATTTCTCTGCAGACCTGTTCAATGTTTCTAGCATTTTTCACTTTTATTTTCAAGCAAATATTTGGTTATAGAGGTTGGATTAAAGTCGTGATGCTCAGTAAAGAGGCAGAAAATATTCTTGCATGGTACCTTGACATGATTAAGCCAGATTTTACTGTCGTAAAATTATGCAAGTTATTCTGAAGAGGATGCCTCTCTCCTGACCTATAATACTCAATTCTTCAGCAAAGAACTAATGTCTGCTCTAAAGGCTTTGTGACTCTAGAGTCAGGATATGGAGTTCAACCAAAAAAGGTTGCTGGGATATGGAAACCAGTGCACTCACATCAAGGACAGAATAGCAGTTGAGAAAGTCTTTATGTGTTAATTCCAGAGGCTGGTGAGTAAAACTAAATCCTAGATCTGAAAAGGTTATTTAGGTTTCAGTCTATCATTAGGTATCACAAGAAGTCAATACCTAGCCATCTAAAAGCTTAACAATGGTGCTTCTATTCTTTTAATGCAGATAAAGGTAGACAAAGAAGCCAAAGCTATGACACTGTACACATGGCAAAGCTCAATAACATTTATTCACACAAACACTCTAACTAATTACATAGGATTTGGACTGAAAAATCAACATCAATGAATCTGATACTCTGTTCCTTGCCGTGTCTGGCTTGGCCTCCTTTTCTTCACTGTGTTATTGGTAATCATCATAAAGAATAGAAATCAGTGGATCACACAGAGTTAAACTTTTAAACCAAGCCTTTAAAAAGCAAAAAGAAATGCAACCCTCTCATTGTTTGACAACAGTGCATAACACAAAGTATCAGAGTAATTAGAGCCCCTTGACTCTAGTCACACCTAGTTTCACTCCTGACAACTGAGAAGCACAACCCTTCAAACTAATGACAAGAACAGAAAGATGGTGAATGCTGAATTTGATCCCAATATTTAAGTTAAACATAAAGAGAAAACTGCTAATCAGGCATTTTAAAATGAGTACTTATCCTTAACTTTTGCTGTGAACTTTGGGATAGAAATAGCCAGGACCATTTGAAGAGAATATGCAGAATGATGTAGAATGCACATTGCTCACTGCTTCTGAATTTCAGAAATGAATAATAACACCCAGCTACTACTATAGTGAGTCCTTACCTCAATTAATAACTGTATAAATATCTGTCCCTACTTCTCCCAAAACAAGTTTTAAATACTGGAAGCACTTAGATACTTTGAACCGCACACACTTACACACTGATGTATAAAATCAAACATAATATACAACAAAGGAATTACCTATTGGGCCCAGCAAGTCCTGATACTATTTCTACTCAACATGCAATTACTGTTACAATCCAACTTTAACAGCATAATTATAAACTGATTTCAGGAGAAGACCAGCTGTGACTAGCAATACCTATCTTACTGGAAGATGCATTATAGCTTTAATTGTCACTGATACTTGAAATGCATTGAATTTAGCTGTGAACTACAAACTAAGCTCGGACCTGACTATAGAGAGTGAACTGACACAGTGTCAGAGTCACAGACTAATACAGCATGAAAATAGGCACTTGCTGACCATGGTGCCCACAATGCCTGTCACATTTGCCTGCATTTGACCCATACCAGTCTAAATCCTTCTTATGCATAAACTTAACAGAATGTCTTTGGAATGTTGTTATGGTATCTGCCTCAACCACTTTCTCAGGCAGTTCATCAAATATACACATCGCCCTCTGAGTGAACTTGCCCCATTGGTTTCAATTTGTCTGAGAAGATGGGGTAAAAGACTCATTCTGAACATCTATAGTTCATGCTGTTTAGGAACAAAAGTAGTATCCTGTCTGGATGACAATAAAGTCTACATGTACAACCAAAAATTACAATCCAAACCAACAATTAAAGCCAAATCAGACAGCTAGCCTGCTCACACTTAAACTGTCACAACAGGGCAAGATAATGATATGGGATATAATTTGGAGAAAAGATATTTATACAGTAATAGCATCAGCTCCAATACAGGAAAATGATAATCAGCTTAGAAAAGAATTATTTTCAACAATAGGACCACAGAACATATGAGCAGAATTAGGCCATTCAGCCCATTCAGTCTGCTCTGCCATTCCACCATGGGTGATTTATTATCCCTCTCAACCCAATTCTCATGTCTTCTCCCTGTAACATTTGATGCCCCGACCGATCAAGAATCTACCAACTTCACTTTAAATATTTCCAATGACTTGACCTCCACAGCATGGTGTCAGAATGAATTTCAGATTCACTACCCTCTGGCTAAAAAAAATTCCTTCTCATTTCTGTTCTAAATAGACAGCCCTCTATTCTGAGGCTGTGTCGTCTGGATATAGACTATCCCATTATAGGAAACATCCACTCTTCTAGGCTTTTCAATGTTCAATAGGTTTAAATGAGATACCCCCTCATTCTGCTAATCTTCAGCAAATACAGGCCTAGAGCCATCAAATGCTCCTCTTATGTTAACCCTTTCATTCCTGGAATCATTCTCATGAATCTCATAGAAACATAGAAAACCTACAGCACAATACAGGCCCTTCGGCCCACAAATTTTCACCGAACATATCCTTACCTTAGAAATTACTAGGCTTACCCATAGCCCTCTATTTTTCTAAGCTCCATGTACCTCTGGACCCTTTCCAATGCCAGCATTTTTCAAACATAAGGGGCCCAAGACTGCTCGCAGTATGCCAAGTGCACTCTGTCTAACATCTTATAAAGCTTCAGCATAACATCCTTGCTTTTAAATTCCAGTCCTCTTGAAATGAATGCTAACAATGCTAACAATGCTTCCTTACCAGCAATTCAATCTGCAAGTTACCCTTCAGGGAATCCTGCTTGAGGACTCCCAAATTCATTTGCACCTCTGATTTTTGAATTTTCTCTCCATTTAGAAAATAGTCTACACCTTTATTTCTTCTAAGTGCACAACCATAGTCTCCCCTACACTATAATCCATCTACCACTTCTTTGCCCATTCTCATTATCTAAGTCCTTCTACAGATTTCTCCATTTATCATGGTACTGTTTGCAAAGTTGGCCATAAAACCATCAATTCTGTCATCCAAATCACTGACATATAATGTGAAAAGAAGCGGTCGCAACACCAACCCGTGCAGACATCACTAGTCACCGGCAGCCAACCCAAAGAGGCCCCCTTTATTCCCACTCTTTGCCTCTTGCCAGCTGGCCAATCCTCTAATCATGCTATTATCTTTCCTGTAATACTACGGACTCTTATCTTGCTAAGCAGCCTCATGTGCGGCACCTTGTCAAAGGCCTCCTGATGATTCAAGTAAACAATATTCACTGACTCTCCTTTGTTATTTTCTCAAAGAGGAATGCATGGTCACTATTCAGACTCTCCACCTTTCAGTAAGCAAGTGGATGTGTTGATTTAGGAGTTACACAAAACATGTCAGCAATGAACAGAGGTTCATGCCATTTGTCTGGACTTGACGTGTGAGAGAGTTTGCATGCCTTTTCGTCCAACTTCATAATGCGGTTAGTTTCAAACTTTGTATCATTTGCAAAGACTCAAAATTATACTGTTCTTCTTGCACCATACTGTTCATTCATCACCTCTGCCTTGCTGATCTACAACAGCTCTTGGTCCTTGTTTTTAAAATTCCCATCCCTCTAGTCTCACTATTGTTGCAGCCACCTTTAGCCCTGTAGTACTCTAAGATCTCTACATTCCAACCTGCCCTAAAACATCCTCATGTGCAGAATTATAGATTCATAGTTATACAGTACAGAAACAAACTGTTCAGCCCAACCTGCCCATACTAACTCATTGCCTAGTTACACTTATCTCCTTTACTTCCATTTGACCCATATCCTTCTAAACCTTTCCAACCCATGTAACTGCCCAAGTGCCCAAGTTTAATCATTGGAATTGTACTTGCCTCCATCCCCACCCTCTCTGGCAGTATATCCACTACCTTCTATAGAAAAAAAAGCCTCTCAGATCCCTCCCTCTGCTTTCAAACTCCCCTACCTTGGGAAAATCCTGTGACTATCCACACTATCTCCACCCTGTATGATTTTATAAATCTCTATAAGGTCACCAATCAGCATCCTTCTCTCCAGGGAAAACAGTCTTAGCCTGTCCAATTTTTCCTTATAACTCAAGCTCTCCAGTCCAGGCATCATGCCTGTGAATATTTTCTGCACCCTCTCAAGTTTAATTGCATTTCTTCAAGCTTAATCACATCGTTATGCATACTAAAGGTCCCATGAAGGATCTTGGCATATATCTGTACATTAACGGAACTATGGAAATGTAACTTACTGTCTGGATTATTCAGATAAAACAGATTTCTAACATGCTCTAGTGAGCATTCAATCATGCAATATAATACTATGCTAAGTGCCAACAGCACATAACTGCAGCACTAGGTTAGTGAAAGAACCAGAATCAACCCATATTGTTTTGTAAAGCTAGTGAATTTTAAACAGAGGAGAACCTTTCGGATTGTAGTAGGAACTAAGCATTTCTTTTTTACCTCTGGTCCTTTCTGTACCTGAATAAGAGGTACTATTGGTCAACATAGCACCAAGCTGTGGTCTTATTTAAGGACATGGCTCAGACTTAATTGATTTTTTAGGTTTATAGAGACCAGTATTCTCAGATACCTCTATTCTACCACACTACTCAGTGCCCTACCATTCACTGTGTAAGACTTACCCTGGTTAGTCCTACCAAAGTTCAATACCTTGTACTAGTCCGTATTAAATTCCATTTCCCATTACGTATTCAGTACATTGGCCCTGCTGGTACAGATCCCTCTGCAAACCATGATAGTTTTCCTCGCTGTCTACTATACCCCTGATCTTGGTGTCATCCACAAATTTGCTGATCCAGTTAACCACATTATCATCCAGATCATTGATATTGATGACAAACACCAAAGGACTCAGCACCGATCCCTGTGGCACTCCACTAGTCACAGGCCTCCGGTCAGAGAGGCAACCATCTACTACCACTCTCTGGCTTCTCCCACAAAGCCAATGTCTAATCCAATTTACTATCTCATCTTGAATGCCAAATGACTGACCCTTCTTGATCCAGCTCTTGATGTGGGACCTTGTCAACTGCCTTGCTAAATCCATCCTGAGAACATTTACTGCCTTGCTTCCATCAGTTCTCCTGGGTACTTCCTCAAAAAACTCTAAAAGATTAGTTAGACACAATCTACCATGCACAAAGCCATGCTAGCTATTCTTAATCAGTTCATTACTATCCAGTCCCTTAGAATACCTTCCAATAATTTTCCCATGAATGATGTCAGGCTAACTGGCTTATAATTTCCTGGTTTATGTTTAGAATCTTTCTTAAACAGTGCAACAAAATTGGCTATCCTCCAATCCTCGGGTACTTCACCTGTCACTAAATATTTGTGCTAGGACTCCAGCAATGTCTGCACTTGGCTCCCATAGGGTACGAGGAAACACCTTGTCAGGCCCTGATATCCACCCTATTTGCTTCAGGACAGCAAACACCTCCTCTTCTGTAATCTGTATAGAATCTATGAAGTTGATGCCACTTTGCATTACTGGGTCCTCAGTAAATACAGATGCAAAAAATGCATTTAAGATCTCTGCCATCTCTTTTGGTTCCATGAATAGATTACCATTCTGATCTCCTACAGAACCAAAGGTTCATCTTATTATCAAAATATGCAGGTACAATACAACTCTGATATTCATCTTCTCCAGATAGCCATGAAATAGAGGAAAAAAAATGAGTTGTTGAAAGAAAAGATGACAACTCCCCCAATGACATGAAAAAGAAACAAAACTTGCAAAGCCGCTCCCTCGCACAAAAAAGTGACAACATCAATCCCCAGCCCCCTCCATCGCAGAAAAGGATAGCAACCATAACATCAAGACCCCCAACCCCCTCTCACACACAAAAAACTAAAAGATCGTCCACACAGAAAAACACCAACAAGAACATCAGATCCCAAATCCTCAACTCCACCCTTGCACAAAAACTAACATATCACCTATCCACCAGTCGTCAACAAAAAAGCAAACACCAAAAACTGAAGGAGACCAATATAAAGTACAGTACAATCACATAAATCTCAGAATTTCGAAAACATCCTCCTGTCAGCATTTGAGGAGAGCGGCTGGACAAACTCAATCTTTCCATGAAGAGCAACTGCCACGACGGGTTCGAATGCTACTGACCACCGTTGTCCCCATGACCTCTGTGGAGATTGACCGCTGACCTCTTCTGCATTCACCTCAATGCTTCAATCTCCCTAAACATTTTGAAATGGAGTTGTTCATGACCCTGCGTCCCGTCTCGGGTCTTTTCCAAGTGGCAGCTCATGCTGTCGGTCCTCTCCAGGGTCCCGTCTCTGGTCTTCTCCATGAGGCAGCTCGTGCTCTCAGCCCTCTCCAGACACAGCAGAGCTCTAAATTATTCAATCAAACTCCAAACCACACGTCACAGGCTCCAACAGTTTCCGTAACATAATCAAGACAAAAAGAACAAGCAGAAGACGTAGAAAAAGTTAAATAATTGAAGAGATTGGCAATCTGGAAGATATTGCCCAAAGAATCGTTGTTTGCTGGCGCCATCTTGTCTGGAAGTCAAGTCAATTTTGTCACTTGTAATCCTTTAGTTCTGAATGAGCAGTTACCTACTTTGGTCACAATATTAGATAAACAAAACCTTCTTTAAAACTTTAGTCCACCACCTCTCTGCTTTCCGACTTAAGATATGCCAATTTGAATGTACAAACAAAGTGAAACATGACCACTGGTCATAGTCTTGCTAAAATGTACTAACTCAAATTTTGCCAGTTGGTTCAAGAACCGAATTGATGAAGGGAAATAGATGTTCTTGAATCTGGTACTGTGGAACTTCAGGCTTTTATATCTCTCCCTCAAAAGCAGCTGTGAAAAGATGGCAAGTCGTAGGTGGTAGGAATTTTTGTTGATAGATATTACCTTCTTGAGGCAACACCTCCTGTAGATACTACCAGTAGTGGAGATACACGTGCCTATGATGTATTGGGCAGTGTCCAATACTCTTATGTTCCTGTGCATTCAAATTGCTGTACCAGAGCATAATGCAACCAGTTAGGATACTTTCAACAATACACTTGTAGAAGTTCCAATACAAACTGAACCTCTTTAACCACCAAAGGAATTAAACACTGGTTCACTTACCTTATGTACTGTGCCTAGGACAGGTCATCTGATATGTTAATACCCAAGGTTTTAAAATTGCTGACTCTCTCCACCAAGAATTGCCCAGTCTGGACTGGTACACATTTACCCTCCTTTCTCTTCCTGAAGTCAACAATGAGCTCTTTAGTTTTGATGATGATGAGCTAGAGATTGCATTTGTGGTATATCTACTTCTGGTAAACTGACTCATTGCTCCCTGTGATTTCTCCAACAACAGTAGAGCTCTCAGCAAGTTTAAGATGGCATTAGAGTTGTGCTTTGCCACAGTTACATTGCCTATAAAAAGTATTTGCTCCCCCCCCCTTGGAAATTTTCATGTTTTATTGTTTTACAACATTGAATCATAGTGGATTTAATTTGGCTTTTTTTTTGACATTGATCAGCAGAAAAAGACTCTTCCGTGTCAAAGTGAAAACAGATCTGGAGCTGCAGCTCAATGACCTTCAGCTCATACAGGAAACTGAGAAGGTGACAGGTAGGAGCTACAGCATGGTAGCAGGCAGGCACCTGGGTGACTGTCAGGAGAGGAAAAGGAAATGGGCAGCCAATGCAAAGTACCCCTGTGGTTGTTTCCCTCAATAATAAGTGTACCGCTTTGGATATTGTTGGGGGTGATGACCTACCGGAGTTGCAATGAACGGGTCTCTGGCACTGTGGCTCAGAAGGGGAGGAGGTGGGGTAGAAGACAACTGCAGTAGTGATAGTAGAGTTCATAGTTAGAGGAGCAGACACGAGATTCTGTGGATGCAATTGAAACATCCGGATGGTACGTTGCCTGGGTCAAGGACATCTCAGATTGGGTCCATAGCATTCTAAAGGGGGCGGATAAGCAGTCAGAAGTCTTGGCATCAATGACATAGGTAGCAAAAGGGAGGAGGTCCTCTAGAGAGAATTTAGGGTGCTAAGTAGAAAGCTGAAAAGCAGGACCTCCAGGGTAGTAATCGCTGGATTGCTGCCTTTGCCACGAGCTAGTGAGGGTAAGAATAGGATGATTTGGCAGATTAGTGCATGGCTGAGGAACTGGTGCAGGGGGCAGGGTTTCAGATTTCTGGATCACCAGGATCTCTCTGGGGAAGGGATGACCTGTACAAAAGGGAAGGGTTACACCTAAACCCGAGGGGTCAAATATTCTTGCATGCAAGTTTACTCAAACTGTTGGGGAGGGCTTAAACTAATCTGGCAGAGGGATGGGAAACTGTGTGATAGAGCTGAAAATGGGGCAGCTGGTGTACAAGCAGAGCTAGTGTGTAGTGAGAAGGTGAGGAAGGATAGATAGATGGTAGGGCAAAAATACAGTAAGTGGGATGAGTTGCACTGCACTGGGGGACAAAATCAAAAAGGGCGATGAAAACAGGATTGAAGGTGTCATATTTGAATGCTCACATATACATGGAATAAGGTAGATGACATAATGTTGTTAGAGATTGGCAGGTATGACATTGTGGGTATTACTGAGTTGTGGCTGAAAGAAGATTATGGTTGGGAGCTTAACATCCGAGGATACATATTGTATGAAAGGACAGGCAGGTAGGCAAAGTGAGCAGGGCAGGGTGGCTCTGTGATAAAGAATGAAATCAAATCATTAGAAAAGGATGACATAGGATCAGAAGATGTAGAATTGTTGTGGGTAGAGCTAAGGAACTACAAGGGTAAAAAGACCTTGATGGGAGTTATATACAGGTCTCCAAACCATAGCCACAATGTGGCCTACAAATTACAACAGGAGATAGAAAATGCATGTCAAAAGGGCAATGTTATGATAGTCATAGGAGATTTTAATATGCAGGTAGATTGGGAAAATCAGGTTGGTGCTGATTTTGGATCCCGAGAGAGAGCTTGTAAAATGCCTATGAGGTGGCTTTTTAGAGCAACTTGTGGTTGAGGCCACAAGCAATAGGATATTCTTGAATGGGTGTTGTGTAATGAGCCGGATTTGATTAGGGAGCTTAAGGTAAAGGAACCCTTACAAGACAGTGATCATAATATGATGGAATTCACACCGCAATTTGAGAGCGAGAAGTTAAGATAACATATATCAGTATTACAGTGGAGTAAAGGGAATTACAGAGGCATGAGAGAGGAGCTGGCCAAGGTTAATTGAACGGGCCACTAGCAGGGATCATGACAGCGCAGAAATGGCTGGAGTTTCTGGAAGCAATTCAGAAGGTGCAGGATAGATACATCCCAAAGAAGAAGTAGTATTCTAAAGGCAGGATGACACAACTGTGACTGAGAAAGAAAGTTCAAAGTCAACATAAAAACAAAAAGGAGGGCATAATGGGCCAAAAACTAGTGGGAAGTTAGAGAACTCGGAAGCTTTTGAAAACCTGCAGAAGGTGACTAAAAAAGCCATAAGAAGGGAATAGATGAAATATGAAAGTAAGCTCGACAGTAATATCAAAGAGGATAGCAAAAGTTTTTTTCAAGATATATGAAGAGTAAAAGAGAGGTGAGAGTAGATATCAGACCTCCAGAAAACGCTAGAGAGGTAATAATAGAGGGCAATGAAATGGCAGATGAACTGAATAAGTATTTTGCGTCAGTTTTCACTGTGGAAGATACTAGCAGTATGCCAGAAGTTCGAGAGTGTCGGGGGCAGAAGCGAGTACAGTTACTATTGCTAGAGAGAAGGTGCTTGGGAAGCTAAAGGTCTGAAGAAGATAAGTCACCTGAACCAGATGGATTACACCATCTGAAAGAGGAGCTGAAAACATTTGTCGAAGCATTTGTAATGATCTTTCAAGAGGCACTAGATTCTGGCATGGGTTCCAGAGGATTGAAAAATTGCAAATGTCACTCTACTCTTCAAGTAGAGAGGGAAGCCAAAGAAAGAAAATCATTGGCCAGTTAGTCTGACCTCAGTAGTTGGGAAAATGTTGGAGTCAAATGTTAAGGATGAGGTTTTGGGGCACTTGAAAGCACATGGTAAAATAGGCCAAAGTCAGCATGCTTTTCTTAAGGGAAAATCTTGCCTGATAAATACGTTGGAATTCTTTGAGGAAATATCAAGCAGGATAGACAAAGGAGAATCGGTGAATGTTGGGTAGTTGGATTTTCAGAAGGCCTTTCACAAGTTGCCGCATGTAAGAGCCTATGATATCACAGGAAAGATACTAGCATGGATAGAGCATTGGCTGATTGACAGGAGATGAAGAGTGGGAATAAAGGGAACCTTTTCTGGTTAGCTGTTGGTGACTCTAGTGGTATTCCGCAGGGGTTGGTGTCAGAACTGCTTCTTTTTACGTTGTATATCAATAATTTGGATGATAGTATTGATGACTATGTAGCCAAGTTCACAAAAGATACAAAGCTAACTGGAGGAGCAGGTAGTGTTGAGGAAGCAGGGAGACTGCAGAGGAACTTAGACAGATAGGGAAAATAGGCAAGGAAGTGGTAACTGGAATACAGCGTTAGGAAGTGTACGGTCATTCACTTTAGTATAAGGAATAAAAGCATAGACTATTTTCTAAATGGAGAAAATTCAAAACTCAGAGGTACAAAGGGCTTGGGAGTCCTCGTTAACTTGCAGGTTGAGTCGGTGGTGAGGAAGGCAAATGCAATATTAACATTTTGAGAGGACAAGAATATTAAAACAAGGATGTAATGCTGAGAGTTTATCAGGCACTGGTGAGGCCTCATTTGGAGTAAGGTGCCCCCCCCCCTTTACAAAGGTAGAGCATTCCTATGAAAAGCAAACACGAGGAAATCTGCAGATGCTGGAAATTCAAGCAACACACACAAAATGCTGGTGGAACGCAGCAGGCCAGGCGGCATCTATAGGGAGAAGCACTGTCGATGCTTCAGGCCGTGACGAAGGGTCTCAGCCCGAAACATCGACAGTGCTTCTCCCTATAGATGCTGCCTGGCCTGCTGTGTTCTACCAGCATTTTGTGTGTGTTGCTTGTGTTCCTATGAAACCTTTATGCCGAAATGGCGTAAAGCGAAGAACCATTAACTTATCTGGGAAAAATTTTTGTAAAAGCAAAAATCCTCTTTGTAATGCGAAAACAGGTTACTAATGTAGGTCTTTTGTAAAAGCGAAGCGGCGTAAAGCGAACATTCGTAAAGCAGGGAACACCTGTATTGTGAGCAGGTGTAGGTCCCTTATATAAGAAAGGATGTGCTGATATTGGAAAGAGTTCAAAGGAGGTCCACGAAAATGACTCTAGGAAAGAAAAGCTCATCATACGAGGAGCATCTGGTAGCTCTAGGCCTCTACTTGCTACATCTCATTGAAAACCAATCAACCAAACCAATCAAATGTTGAAAGATATAGATAGAGTGGATGTGTCCAACAGTGAGGTAGTCTAGAACCAGAGTCCACAACTTTAGAAAAAAGGGGCGTCCATTTAAAACAGAGATGGAGAAGTTTCTTTAGCCAGAGGTGGTGAATCTGTGGAATCTATCGCCATGGGCAGCTGTGGAAGCCAGGTCATTGTGTGTACTTAAGAAGGACACTGGTAGATTTTTGAAATTCAGGTCATGAAAGGTTACAGGGAGAATTCAGAAGAATGGGGTTGAGAGGGAAATGGATCAGCTGTGATTGATTGGCGGAGCAGACTCAATGGACCAAAGGGCCTAATTCTACTTCCTATCACTTACGATCTTAAATTGTAGGAAATGTACAAAAGTCTATATAAAGAATAACTATTACAACAGTTAAAGTACTTTCTAAAATATATTATAATTGTATGATAAAGGATGTTGAAACAACTTTCAGCTAAAAATTGTATTACTACCTTCTAACGAAGTTAAAGCAGGATTGTGGATTATTATTGCTTGTGGAAGTTGCTTAAAATTGTATTTTTCAATTGTAAAACTCACATAACAGCATTATCAGGTTTCCCTGTGTAAGGTCACTCTGAAACTGACAATGTCAATTTCAATGCCTCATTCTCAATTGATGAGATGCTAGTTCTTGCAGCTGTCAGCATTGGCTCAGCAGGTGTGACCTCTGAAGCCAGCTCCTAAAGACACATACCATAATGCAAGCAACATACTTCCTGCTGCTGGCCAACGCTGCTGTTAAATGAATGGATTTTGATGAAGTTGGTAAAGAAATGTCTGTAGAAGGCATGCTCTAATTAACAAACTTATGGTGAGATCAATATTCACTGTCAGGGCCCAGGAGGCCTTTTTGTCAAGCTCAACTTTCTAAGACAGCAGCTGACTCTTCCAGGGGTCAAAGAGTTGTTTTTGAGTAAGTCAAACTTCCAATTAATATCAATACACACAAAATGCTGGAAGAACTCAGCAGGTCAGGTAGCATACATGGACAAGAAACAAACAGTTGACATTTCGAACCAAGTCCCTCCTTCAGGACTGGAAAGGAAGGGGGAAGATGCCAGAATAAAAAGGTGGTGGGGGGAGATGGAGAAGGAGGATTGCTAGAAGGTAATAGGTGAAGCCAAGTGGATAGAAAGATAAAGGCTGGAGAGCAAAGAACCTGAAGGGGGAGAAGAGTGAACCATAGCAGAAAGGGACCCAGGGAAATGATAGGAAATGAGATGAAGTAAAGATCAGAGTGTGGATTAGAGAAAGAGGGCAGGGGGAGGGGGAGGGCAAGGGATTTTTTTTACCGGAAGGAGAAGTGATATTCACGCCATCAAGTTGGATGCTACCCACATGGAATATAAGGTGTTGCTCCTCCACACTGAGGGTAGCCTCACCTTGGTACACGAGGAGTCATGGACTGACAAGTCAGAATGGGAATGGGAATCAGAATTAAAATGTTCAGCCACTGGGAAGTTCCATTTTTGGCGGATAGAGTGGAGGTGTTCAACAAAGTGGTCTCCTAATTTATGACAGGTCCCACTAATGTAGAGGAGGCCACATCGGATGCACTGGACATAAGAAATGAAAACAGCAGATTCACAGGTGAAGTGTTGCCTCACCTCAAAGGCCTGTTTGGGCCCCTGAATGGAGGTGAGGGAGGAGGTGAATGGCAGGCATAGCAATGTGGCCACTTGAAGGAATAAGTAATCAATATCCAATTAATAATCCTTGCGCAGCTTCTTGTTGTAAACAAGAACCAGTCTTCAGTTCTTAATGTAAATTGCAAGCAATAGTCAATCTGAAATTAAAAGGACATCTTTGGAAACAGAGCACTGTCTATAGAGCAGTGGCTGCTGGCCGCTCAAGAGATGCAGTGTAAGACAATGAAGTTATCTTAATTGGGTCTGCATCAGACCAACGACACTGACTAAATTATTTAGTTCGGGAAGTTTGCAGACCAGATTTATACTATCACTTAGCACATCAAATAGCTGATCTATCAATAGTTCGGAGATCTGTGTACTTGGAGTCAGCCCTCACAGCATTAATTTTGGGTGAATGGGATCTATGTTCCCAAAAGCTTTTAGACCATCTGTGTGGATTTCCCAGCAAACATATCTGAAAAAAATATCACATATATGTGAAGTTACTAAGTAGCAACAAAAACAGTATAAATTTTAGAGCAGTCAGGCTTGTTAGGAATGATGAAGGAACAGCAAGTTCTTCTGCCTTCAGTTTCTGCAACAGACAACTTAGTGATCTGCAACTAAGTGGTATGTCTTTTTAGCTTACAGGAGTTGTACCTATATTTTGGAAATCCTCTATATTTTAAAAATAGCTTGTAATTTGAAACCTTTTATAAGATAGAAAGCTTCTGTGAGTTTTAAAATGATCTTAAGAATTGTATCTAAATTTAAACTCATAGCACTAAAATAAATGAACAATGTTTAAGCAACTTTGCTAGCTGGAAGTACCTCTTCTTTGGTAATTCTGCTCAAATAGTAGGTATTGATAGCTAAACTCATCATGGAGGATAAACAGAGAAGTGATCGAGCCTTTGAAGAGTAGGAGGATACAGTATAGCTTCCCTTCAGTGAGGGTACCTGTAGCTATCTATATCGGATAGGGCTTCAGATTTCCATTTGAGTTCAGAACTTCGCAGGCAGCAAACCGAATACCATCACTGTAGGTTGCCTGGAAATTCTCTGCAAGAATATTTAATGTACTGTACCAATAAGGAATCCTGCAATGGAGCCTAATACACGTGCCCACTCTGCTTACTGATGTCGACTTAAGAAAAAGTAAATTAAGTCTTCTCACCTTAAGTATAGGTTTCAGATAACTCCCCTCATTCACCAGTGAACAGGAGACTAAGATATGTCATAGATCACAGCACCAGCATAGATTGATCCTGAGGCTGGGACAATGGGAGTGACTACAATTGCAAAACAGTCCAGGACCATCTGAGACACAAGAGACTACAGATATTAGAATCTGGAGCAACAAAAAACATGCTGTAGGAACTCAGCAGGTGAGGCAGCATCTGGCGAGGGCAATGTACAGTTGACGTTTTGGTTTGCCACCCTTCATCTGGACTGTTCATATGCTGCCTGACAAACTAAGTTCTAGTATTTTGTTGGCTGCTCCAAGACCCTGTGAAGTTTTATTTGAAGTTGCGGGAGATCAAAGATCTCAGTAACAACCAAGTTTGAATGCTGGTCCTTGAAACAGCACAATTTCACCAGCTTTTATGGATGCACCATAGAAAACATCCTATGTGTCACTATAGCTGCTCTGCCTGAGACTGAAAGAAAGTTCAGACAGTTGTGAACGCTGTTCCCTCTAAGCTGCCTGGGTGCACAGCCATGCAGTATCTGAAATGCTCCCGCAAACATAGCCTTTGGTGCTGTGCAGCTAGAATTTTCTTAACATTTAAACATTTGAAATGTTGCGCAGTTTTCAGGCCATGTAAAAATTTCCTGCTCAGAGCAATGGTTAGTCCACGCATATCTAAAAAGTTAGAGAGAACGTTGGTTGTAAACACAGCCCAGTTCATCACTCAAACCAGATTCCTTTCCAGTGACTGTATCTGTATTTCCTGCTGCTTCAGGAATGCAGCTAACATAATCAAGGACCCTTCCCATCCGTCAGACACAAGATACAAAAGCTTGTGAACATATATCACAATACTCAAGGACAATTATTTGTCAGCAACTTCAGAGAAAAAGGCATTTGCAATACCTGGTTGTTCTGTACACTGTGCTTATTAGACCAGGCAAGTTGAAAGTCACTCTGCAGATGGCTTCTGACTATTGACTACTCCTGACATCATTTGGGGAAGTTCTACACCAGAAGCAAAAATGCCAGGGTTAACAAGTCATACTGAAAAATCAGGAGTCAAATTTCCTGAATGGTGACAACACATCCAGCAAAGTGTGTAAAATTGTCCTACTCTAGTTTAAGGCAATTTCTAACTGAACAGCAGAAGAATGTTTTAGACAGACCCTTATTAGATATTCTAGGATGTGTCATACTGTATATTTGCAACACCATCTATTTACATTTCCATGCACTAACGGCCTTTCTTCTTTTAGTATTTTCTGGAATTATAGGTTGGCTAGATATGACATAAAATAAAAGAAGCATTTAGCGTGTTTCACTGAAAAATATGTATACATGTGGGATTACTTCCCAGGCCTTCATTCTCAATCAAAATGGATACTGTCTGGTAGCATGAGATTTTCAGCAACATTTCACAATGAATGCAGAATTGTTCAACAAAAGTCTACATTTGTCATGGGGAATTAGGATTTTTGTCTCTAAGAATCCATGCGAAATGCTGCTAGCTGTTCGCTGCATTCTTTATAATGATAATGCAATAAAAAATTATAAAACCCTCTGAGAAAATGGTTAAAAAGCAAATGTTCCAGCCTTATAACCTGATGCAAATCTATATGGTACACCTTGTCTAATCAATTACAAGCTTTGTTATGCCTTCTGTTTTTGCCAAGACAAGACAAAGTCTGTATTTTAAAACCAGTCATATCTATGCTCTTGACATGTGAAAATCACGATGGATTTGAGATTTTAAAGTAAAATAAACCAGCAAGTAATCCATTGGTTCTGCATTCACTCCAGCTCTAAGGGACATAAAACAGGTTGACAAATTCATATCACTTCGGAATTGTACAAAACTGGGAAGTCTGTTGTACACAGAGCCTTGAAGCCTTTCTAATTTCACAATTTCAAAAATTCATGAAGATGTCAAAACAGTGAAACATTTAAACTCTTCTCAGGCTTTAAGCCGGGTACAGGTATTGATTATAACCAACGGCTCAATGACAAACTCTGCCATCTTCTTCAGGGCTGATGCCTAGTTAAAGTCTAGTCCAGTGGTATTTATACCCAGCAGTCCATCCCTCCTGATTGGTTAGTCCTAGTCCAATCAGGTTTTCACTCTCCTACCTTGTTTACAATCAAATACCAGTTCTTACTTAGAGCGAGACCTACATCTTTGTTAAAATTCTTCACCTCTAGTTTCATTTCAATGGCTTCCTTCACCAGGCGGTTGCAAAAGCCATTGGCGCATCACTGTAGTTTCATGCCATCAAAATCAATCCTATGGCCATTGTGAATGTAATGTTCTGTTACCTTTGGGTAACCAAAACAGATACACCTCCTGTATTCGTTAAGCAAGTTTCCACCGTGTGTCCTATCCGGCCAATATACGCCGCTCCACATTCACAGGGAATCCTGTAAACGCCAGCTGACCTAAGTCCCAGGTTATCTTTGACCCACGTAAACTGTGATTTGAGCTTCTTTAAGGGTTTGTGGATGGTATTAATTCGGTATTTCTTCAGGATCCTGGTGATCTTTCCAGAAACCATCAAAATATTGGGAAGACAGGTGGTAGTAACAGGACAGGTGGTAGTAACCAGGATATTTTCCTGGTTTTCCTGGCAGCCCTTTTAAGGACCTGATTGATTTCCTTCACCTTGTAGATATTCTGTAGGAACGTCGCGCATATTCGTCTTATTTCCTCGGGGAGACTCTACAGTCTGAAATAGATTTCACACGGTTAATCAAAGTAGAATGCCCTCTGTTGGGAGCCGTGATGGTGCCTTTTATTGTTGAGGTATGAGTCTGTGTGAGTGGGTTTCCAATAGATGCCATGTCTGAGGCTATCATTCGGTTTGTGTCATATTAGAATGTCCAGGAACGGGAAGCAACCTGTCTTCTCCATCCCCATTGTAATCTGAATATTTGGATGTACTGTATACTGTTCAGATGGTGGTGGAACTGTTGGAGTGCCTGGAGTCCATGAGGCTGAAGGTGACTGTTCCTGGATGAGTGGATGAGGAAAAAATATTTCTTTTTCTGGAGGAGCTCAGAAAAAGGTATGAATTCAAAACAGCCTGCATAGGTCAAATCAAGAATTGAATTTTGTTTTCCATGGAGAGAGGTGCAATGTGCGCACTACCATGTGGAGTACTTAAAGCAGTTATCATTAATAAATAAAAGGAGGCTTTACAGGTATTCACAAGAGAGAAAGGATACAGAGTGTGTGAGCTGTGCCTTCTCTTTCCTGTGCTGTGAATCCTACACAATTCTATGCAATGCTAAGTTTTATTGATTCTCTAGGTATAAATATTGTCAGCAATGTAAGTCTTCATTACTATTCATGGTCAACCATTCCAAGCTCTTTATTTTTGGCTGATCAAATATCAGTCATAAAGAAGCCCTCATTTCAAAGGTTCTTTATTAATAATTCAAAATACATGTTCAAATTAAAAATAAATTTGTTGCCTTTATTGGTACTTTAAAATTCCAGTGGTTACTGGGATATATAACGTGTGAGATTGTGGAGAATATCTGGGAATGATTGAAGGATGGGGAATAACAGATACTTTAGAATAAACAAGGTCATATGAAACACTTTTGAATTTCATTCAGGTTCATTTTGTGTATGGCATTAAAAGAAAGTATAAACTGATAAACACACCGACAGACTATCAGGCATAGAAGCAAAATTAGCCTATTCAACCCACTGAGTCTGCTCTGCCATTCCATCATGGCTGATTTATTATCCGTCTCAAATCCTATTTTCTAGCCTTCAACCTGTAAACTATGATGCCCTGATTAACCAAGAACCTATCAACTTCCACCTTAAATATACCCAACAACATTGGCCTGCACAGCCATCTGTGACAATGTATTCCACAGATTCACCACTCTTTGGCTAAATAAAATTTTCCTCATCTCTGTCCTAAATGGATATCCCTCAATTCTGAGGCTATGCCCTCTGGTCCAACTCCTTCACTATTGGAAACATCCTCTCCACATCCAATTTATCTAGATGTTTCAATATTCAATAAGCTGCAATGATATCTAGCCCTCATTCTTCTAAATTCCAGCAAGTACAGGCCCAGAGCTATCAAATGCTCCTCGTATGTTAACCCTTTCAAACTTGGGATCATTTTCATGAACCTCCTTTGGATCTTCTCCAATGCCAACACATCTTTTTTTAGATAAAGGACCCAAAACTGTACATAGTACTCCAGGTGCGGTTTGACCAATGTTTTATAAAGTGTCAGCATTACATCCTTGCTCTTATATTCCAGTTTTCTCAACATGAATGCTAACATTGTATATGCCTTTTAAATAACCAGTTAAAAATGCAAATTAACCTTCAGGGAATCACACACAAGGTCTCACACGACCCTTTGCACATCTGATTTTTGAATTTCCCTGTTAGGTAAATAGTCTGTACCTTTATTCCTTCTACCAAAGTGTATGACCATACATTTCCATACACTATATTCTATCTGCCACTTATTTGCTCTTTCCCCTAATCCATCTGAGTCCTCCTTCAGACATCTTGTTTCAACAACTCTACCTGCCACTCTACCTATCTTTGTATCGTCTGCAAAACTGGCCACAAAGCCATCAATTCCTTCATCCAGATCATTGACATACAACAAGAAAAGAAGTGGTTCCAACACTGATCTCTGTGCCATATCACAAGTCACCAGCTGCCAACCAAAAAAGACCAAGTTTATTTGCACTCTGTGCCTCCTGCCTGTCAGCCAATCTTCTATCCATGCTAGTTTCTTTCCCGTCATACCATGGGCACTAATCTTGTTAAGCAGCCTTGTGTGCGGCACTTGTCAAAGGCCTGCTGAAAATCCAAATAAACAAGATCCACTAACGAATAAACACCTCTCGGGCTTCCAGACGGGTAAAAGTACGATTATAACCGAAATTTCGATGATAATCTCTGCCGTGGCATATGCATTAGATTTTTTTTTTTAACATCCACTGACTTTTCATCTATCCTGTGTGTTATTTCATCACAGAATTCCAAAAGAGTTATCAGGCAATATTTTATCTTTAGAAAACTTTGGCCTATTTTATCATGTGTCTCCAAGTACTCCAAGACCTCAATCAAGAGAAAATCTGCAGATGCTCAATATCCAAGCAACACACAGTCCTGTTGAAGGATCTTGGCCTGAAACGCCAAGATCCATAGTTTTTTCCATAGTTGCTGCCTGGCCTGCTGAGTTCCTCCAGCATCTTGTGTGTTTCTCCAAAAGTTCATCCTTAGTGATAGACTCCAACATCTTCTAACCACTGAGGTCCAGCCCACTGGCTGATAATTTCCTTTCACTGGCCTCCCTCTCTTCTGAAAGAGTAGAGTGACATTTGCAATTTTCTAGTCCTCAAAAACCATTCCAGAATCTAATTATTCTTGAAAGATCAGTACTAATGCCTCCACAACCTCTTTCAGAGCCCTGGGGTGTAGTCCATCTGATTCAAACAATTTATCTACCTTCAAGCTTTTCAGCTTCCCAAGCACCTTAGTAATAGCAATGCCACTCACTTCTGCCCCGACACTCTCACATTACTTGCATTCTGCTAGAGTCCTCCAAGATGAACACAGACACAGAATACTTATTAGTTCCTCCGCCATTTCTTTGTCTCCCATTACTACCAGTACCGTATCTTTTTCCAATGGCCCAATATCCACTCTTGTCTCTCTTTTACTTTTTATACTGTATACCCGAGAAATCCTTTTGAAGCAATTTTTATATTATTGGCTAACTTACCTTCATATTTCATCTTCTCACTCTTTGTGGCATTTTTAGGTGCCTTCTGTTGGATTTTTAATGCTTCCCAATCCTCTACCTTCCTACTAATTTTCATTATATTATATGCCCTGTCTTTTGATTTTATGCTGTCTTTGACTTCCTTTGTCAGCCATGGTCGCCTCATCTTCCCTTTAGAATACTTTTTCATCTTTGAGATGTATCTTCTGAGTTTCCTCCATAAACACCGGCCATTGCCGTTCTACCATCATTCCTGCTAGGTTCCTCTTCCAATCAACTTTGTGACTTCAACCATGTGACTTTGGACAAGACACTACCTGCTTTCTCCCAGTACGTGGATTGCTACACCAGGGGTAATAGGACTATTGACCTACTGTATGCAAACGTAGAGGAGGCATATAGTGCATCCCCACTGCCTTCATTGGGGAAAGCTGATCACAACCTGGTTTTGTTACAGCCCAGATATAAATCAATTGTGATGAGGCATCCCACTACCACACGCTCTTTTAGGAAGTGGACTCCTGAAGCTGAACAGGCCCTGAGAGACTGCTTCGGTACTACTAACTGGGATGTACTGCAAGGGGGGCTCTGTGGGGGCGTTGAGGAGGTCACTGAATGCACAACGGACTATATTAACTTTTGTGTGGATGCAGTTGTCCCTGTTAGAACTGTTCACTGCTATCCCAATAATAAGCCCTGGATCACTAGTCACATCAAAGGCCTCCTAAACCAGAAGAAGAGGGCCTTTAAAGATGGTGATCGGTTGGAGCTTAAAAGAGTTCAGAAGGAACTCAGAGTACAGATAAGGGGGGCAAAGGAGCAGTATAGGAGGAAGCTAGAACAAAAGCTGCAGAAAAAAAGCATGAAGGAGGTGTGGGATGGGATGAAGATCATCACCGGATGCGGTGCAAAGCGGGGGGCGAACATAAGTGGAGATGTGGAGAAAGCGAACCAGCTGAACAACTTCTTCAACAGGTTCGACAGCTCAATCTCATCCTCACCGCAGAAATCCACACCAGGCTTACTTCCCTCACAGGAGACCTTGCCCACGCCCAGGATTACGGCTGCACAGGTGGAAGGTCAACTGAGGAAGATCTGTACCAGCAAGGCGGCTGGACCGGATGGAGTTTCCCCACGATTACTGAGGGCCTGTGCGACTGAGCTGGGAGAACCACTACAGCACATCTTCAACATGAGCCTGGAGCAGAGAAGAGTACCCAGACAGTGGAAAACATCCTGTATTGTCCCGGTACCGAAGAAACCACAACCAAAGGAGTTGAATGACTTCAGACCTGTTGCCTTGACGTCGCACGTGATGAAGACCATGGAGCGGCTGATAATACAGAATCTGAGGCCACAAACCAGGCACGCCCAGGATCCTCTTCAGTTTGCGTATAAGGAGAAGGTGGGAGTGGAGGATGCTATCACGTATTTGCTGCACAAATCACTCTCTCACCTAGATGGGGTCAGTTGTGCTGTGAGGATTACATTCCTTGACTTCTCTAGTGCCTTTAACACCATCCAGCCCAAGATCTTAAGGCACAAACTAACGGAGATGGGAGTAGACTCTCACATGGTGGATTGGATAGTGGACTACTTGACAGATAGACCTCAATATGTGCGGTTGGGAGACTGTAGGTCTGACACGGTGGTCAGCAGCACAGGAGCACCGCAGGGAACCGTACTCTCTCCGGTCCTGTTCACCCTGTACACATCAGACTTCCAATATAACTCGGAGTCCTGCCATGTGCAGAAGTTCGCTGATGACACGGCCATAGTGGGGTGTGTCAGGAATGGACAGGAGGAGGAGTATAGGAAACTGATACAGGACTTTGTGATATGGTGCAACTCAAACTACCTGCGTCTCAATATCACCAAGACCAAGGAGATGGTGGTGGACTTTAGGAGATCTAGGCGTCATATGGAGCCAGTGATCATTAATGGAGAATGTGTGGAGCAGGTTAAGACCTACAAGTATCTGGGAGTACAGTTAGACGAGAAGCTAGACTGGACTGCCAACACAGATGCCTTGTGCAGGAAGGCACAGAGTCGACTGTACTTCCTTAGAAGGTTGGCGTCATTCAATGTCTGTAGTGAGATGCTGAAGATGTTCTATAGGTCAGTTGTGGAGAGCGCCCTCTTCTTTGTGGTGGTGTGTTGGGGAGGAAGCATTAAGAAGAGGGACGCCTCACGTCTTAATAAGCTGGTAAGGAAGGCGGGCTCTGTCGTGGGCAAAGTACTGGAGAGTTTAACATCGGTAGCTGAGCGAAGGGCGCTGAGTAGGCTACGGTCAATTATGGATAACTCTGAACATCCTCTACATAGCACCATCCAGAGACAGAGAAGCAGTTTCAGCGACAGGTTACTATCGATGCAATGCTCCTCAGACAGGATGAAGAGGTCAATACTCCCCAATGCCATTAGGCTTTACAATTCTACCGCCAGGACTTAAGAACTTTTTAAAAGCTATTATTAATGCTTCTTGAGATAGTGATTTAGATGCATATCATATTTTTTACTGAGTTAAGTATTGTATGTAATTAGTTTTGCTACAACAAGTGTATGGGACATTGGAAAAAAGTTGAATTTCCCCATGGGGATGAATAAAGTATCTATCTATCTATCTATCTATCTAACTTTGGCCAGCTCCTCTCTCATGCCTCTGTAATTTCCTTTACTCAAATGTAATACTGATACATAAAACCATAAGACCAAAAGACATAGGAGCAGAATTACACCTTTTGATCCATTGAGCCTGATCCGCCATTTCATCACGGCTCAGCCCCTCTCTCTTGCCTTCTCCCCTTAACCTTTCACAGCCTGACTAATCGAGAATCTATCAACCTCGGTCTTAAATACACCCAGTGACCTGTCCTCTACACCCACCTGTGGCAACAAATTTCACAGATTCACCACCCTTTGGCTAAAAGATCTCCTCCACATCTCTCTTCTAAATGGACACCCCTCTATTCAGAGATTATCCCTCCATAGGAAACATCCTCTCCAAATCTACACTATCAAAGCCTTTTAACATTTGATAGGCTTATGCTTGATTTTATCTTTTCCTTCTCAAACTACAGGATGAATTGTATCATAAAATGATCACTGTCTCCCAAGGGTTCCCTTTCCTTAAGCATACTAAGCAAATCTGGGTCATTAGAACACTAAATCCAGAACTGCTGTTCCCCTAGTGGGCTCAATCACAAGCTGCTCTACAAAGCCATCTCATAAGCTTGGATTTTTCTTGGGACTGTAACACCGTTGGCGAAGTTTCACTGTAAATCTCATTGATGTGTACAAAGTCAAAGTCAAAATGAGTTTACTGACATATGCAAAAGTACATGATGTGCAGGTACAGTGGAACACTTAGCTGCAGCAGCAACACAAGCATGAAGCATCATATAAGCAGCATTCACAAGAAAATCACAAATCAATCATAAATTGAACAATTTTTACAAGAAAGAACACAATCAAAACAAAATACAACTTATTTTAGTACAAACTGATCAAAGTGGTGATAATTTTGCTAATCTGTAGTGATTAGGGTTGTGCTGGCCTAACCTTAGTGGCCCTGGGAACAAAAATAATTTGGATTTTTATTTAAATTTCAAACAGAAAAATGTATTTCAAAACTGAAACTACAATTTGACTTTTGCTCCATACTAATCATTGGCCAAAATTCCATTTAGTGAAAGGTGAACAACCCTTGTTGAATTGACTTTGGCCTACAGATCCACAGACTTAACACAAATGAATATCTCTCAGGTTTGGCTGAGGAACATTTCACTGGCTAAAAATCAGGATTTCCAGCATGTCCAGATTTAAATGTAAGATAATAGAGCAACTGAAGCATAAAAATCAATGATTCTCCAATACGTTGCATGTAGAAACACTAGATGACATCAGTATTTATTTATTCAAAGGATGTTACTTAGGCAACAGCCTTATGAACACCATAATAAGCAGTTCATATCATCACCCACTCTTTTCTTTTGTAAAATGTTGCCATAACTGCATCTTCTACTACCGTGAAATTCAGGACAGAGAATGCACTTAGGTCAAATGCTCTCCTGGACAGAAAATGCTGGAAGAACTCGGCATACCAGGCAGCATCTATGGAAAAGAGTAAACAGTCAACTTTTTGGACCAAGACCATTCATCAGACTGGAACGAAGAGTTGAGAAGTCAGAGTAAGAAGATGTGAAGAGGGGTGGAAGAAGTACAAGGTAGTAGGTGAGACCAGGAGAGCAGAAGGGATGAAGTTACGAGTTGGGAAGTCAACTGGTGAAAGGGCTGGAGAAGGGGGAATCAGATAGGAGAGGACAGAGGACTATGAAAGAAAGGGAAGGGGGAGGAGCACCAGAGGGAAGTGATGGGCAGTTAAGGTGAGAAAGTGAGAGAGGGAAATGGGAAAAAGTGAAAGGGGGGGTTGGGCAATTACCGTAAATTCAAGAAATCAATGTTTATGCCGTTAGGCTGGAGGCCACCCAGACAGAATACAAGGTGTTGTTTCTTCCTCCCCTCCCCCCATCTTTTTACCCTGACTTCTCATCTCTTTTTCCTAGTCCTGATGAAGGGTCTCAACCCAAAACATCAAACTGTTTACTCTTTTCAATAGAAGCTGCCTGACATGCTGAGATCCTCCAGCATTTTATCTATATTACTTTGATCTCCAGCATCTGCAGATGTTTGCAAATGTTCTATTGGTATTGGTCTGGCTGTCGGTTTCATTGCAGACAGAAAATTGAATTGATTTGGGGCATCAGTGGCATTGTAACAAAAATAGCAGCCAGCAGTGCAAAAACATAAACCAGACTACGCTGACAATAAGCGACAGACCAGATGTTATTAATCAATGCATCATACACTCTAGAACCCCTGAGCCTGTTAGTCCCATTAATTTGAAGAAAAATGCTAGCAGATCTAGCTATATTATAATATATATATCCTAATGACTTAGTGCCATCAAGGCCTAAAAGTAAACTTTTGTCAATATTTTCATTACAAAATTAGATACTAACCAACTTTGCAAAGTGATTTATGTTATTTTAATCAGAAATACTTCTGTTTGAGGTCACTCCATTGTGCAGCCCTTTGTTTGCAAAATGCCCTGTTCTCTGCCTCTGTTTCACATTATATCTGGAAGTCTATTCCTTGTTAAATTCTCACCTTGATGAATGCCAATCAAATATCAGAAAATGATTAATATGCCTCCAGTGCTAAGCAGGAGCTAAGTTACATATTTGGAAGCATACGGTATATGCATGGCAAACCACTTTTCTAATAAGGCAAGTTACATAAACTCCCAGAAATAAGGCAGCAATGGAAGCATATGCTGACACATTGGGTGGTTTGACATGTCTTTATGTCTAGCCATAAGACTTTTGTCTAGCAGACTTTTTCACAAAATTATCAGATACATGCACAACACACTGAAATAAGAAAATGCCAGAAACATTCAGCATGTCATGTTAACTTATGTTTACTTTAACTTATGATTGTTTTCATCTTGTAATGTACTATGCTGCTGTGAGAAACTAATTTTAATAGTATTTATATCCCACAAGTATAAACCTGAGACAATAACAAACTTGAAATTAAAGGTTCTATGGAAAAAATTAATTCTGTTTCTCTCAGCTCAGGTTGCTGCCTGACTAACTGTTACTGTTTTTATTTCAGATTTTGAAGATCAGCAGATTTTTTTGTTATTCAATTACTAGAAAATAAGCATGCCTAAATTAGATTACTAATTAGAATATCCTCCACCTCAAAAGTAGACTATCTGTAAAAGATGTGTTTTAAAATGCTTCACCTGAGTGTACTTCCTATTTGCTGCCTTCTGCAAGCCTCTTGCAACAAAAGATCTGCAGCGAATGCAATCCCACTGGTTCTTCACTCAACCTTGCACCACATAGTCAATAGCAATATCTACGTCAGGATGCTGTTTATTGATGACATCTCAGTGTTCAACACCATCCTTTCCTCAGTACTAATCAACAAACTCCAAAACCTGGGTCTCCATACCTTCCTCTGCAACTGGATCCTTGACTTTCTCATCAGGAGATCACGGTCAGTGCAGATCGGGAATAACATCTCCTCATATTCTTGTCAATCAACACTGGCACACTTCAACAATGCAAGCTTAGTCCACTGCTCTTCTCTCTCTACACTCATGACTATGTGGCTAGGTACAGCTTAAATGCCATTTATAAATTTGCCAATGACACAACTATTGTTGGCTAAATTTCAGATGGTGACAAGGAGGTGTACAAGAGTGAGATAGATCAGCTATCCAACTTTGCAATAGCAACTTATGTCATTTTATTCAGCAGTATCACTGTTTGAGGTTACTCCATACTGCAACCTGTTGTAAAATGATTGAAATGCTTCCAGTGCTAAGCAGGAGCTGAATTGAGCATTTGGAAGTATTAAGAGCTCTCTTCAGTGCTAGTGAGTGGTGTTGCAACAACAACCATGGCACGTGACGTCAGTAAGACCAAGAAAATGACTGTAGACTTCAGAAAGGGGAAATTGAGTGAGCACACACCAGTCCTCATCAATGGATCAGCAGTGGAAAGGGTCTGTTGTTTCAAATTCCTGGCTGTTAACATCTCTGAGGATCTATCCTTGGCCCATCATAATGATGCAATTATAAAGAAAGGATGACAGTGGCTGTATTTCAATAGGAGTTTGAGGAGTTTTGGTATGTCATCAAAGACTCTAGCAAGTTTCTACAGATGTATCCTGGACATCATTCTAACTGGTTGCATCACCATCTGGTATGGAGGGACCACTAGACAGGATTGGAAAAAGCTGCAGAAATTTGCAAATTAAGCCAGTTCCATCAGCAGCACTAGCCTCCCCAGCATCAAGGACACCTTCAAAAGGTTGAAATCCATCATTAAGGACCCCCACCACTTAGGACATGCTTTCTTCTCATCACTATCATCAAAGGGGAGTACAGGAGTCTAAAGACACACACTCAATGTTTTAGGAACAACTTCTACCTCTGCTATTAGATTTCTGAACAGACAATGAATCCACATACACTATCTTACTTTTTTTTCTTTGTTTTCTTTTTGCATGACTTATTTAACTAAATTATATTGAATATATTTATTTCTTATTGCAATTTATATTTTTTTAAATTAAGTAATGCACTGTACTACTGCTGTAAAACAACAAATTTCATGACATATGCCAGTGATATTAAACCTAATTTTGAATCAGATCTATCTCTGCGTTATGTATTTCTTTCTCCTCCCATTTACAAAGAACCTGCTTGCCACATTATAATGATTCTTCTTTCCCTGTAATCCTACCAGTGCAAAAAAGGGAATAACATCATTCTATAATAAATCAAGAAATAATAACTTAAAATAGAAATATACAAAGATAAAATGCTTGGCACAAGAACTGGCTGTACAGCCAAAGTGAGAGGAGATGAGCTAGCATACTTCAAATTTTCTAAGTCTATGCTCGTACTTTACAGCTCATTTGCCAGCAGAGTTCAAAGAATCAAACAAAAATGAGAACACAAATATCACAGTGCTTTCTTATTCATGGTTAAATTATCTGGAGTGCTGAAAATCATGAATGCTGATGTCTTTCTTTGGTTCTCTCATCATATAAGCATTAACCAAGACTTTGTTAAACAATATTGTCCAGAATCTCTAAAAATAGTTCTAAGTTCAAAGCTCAAAATAGGTAGAATATCTTTCATTAATCTGCTATTTCGGCATCCATAATTCTCATGAAATATTAAACAATTTCAATACATTTTTCAAAAGGAGAAATTTCAAATTAGGTTCTCATGCAATGTGTTCATGTGGTATCTCACATCAGCCTAAAACACAAATGTTCATTGCTGTCTCTCTTGTAAATATGACAATGCTTTTAGAAGACCCACTTGTTTTGATGGTGTTTCATAATGCAGCAAAGATATGAGGTTTAGATGAATTAACACTTCATATGATAGTACAGTCATTCAATTTATTATATTACATTACTATACAGGGCACCACTGCTCAGTACAAGAGGACATGGCTTTAAGGTAAGGGGAGGGAAGTTCAAGGGGTATATTAGAGGAAGGTTTTTCACTTAGAGAGTGGTTGGTGCGTGGAATGCACTGCCTGAGTCAGTGGTGGAGGCAGATACACTAGTGAAGTTTTTTTTAAAAACTTTTTTAATTGAGTTTTCAAATGATTACAGAAAGAAAAAAATATATATACCCTTCCCCCCTCCCCCCTAACATCCCTATAGAAAAAATGAAAAAGAAAAAGAAAAAAAAGAAAGAAAGAGAGAGTGCCTGGATATCGGAAGATCCCCACATGCTCCACGGAGTTCGTAATAACTTTAGTATATATATTTATTTCTTTCCCCAAATAACCAATTATTTTATCTTTGGAGCACTAGTGAAGCTTAAGAGACTACTAGACAGGTATATGGAGGAATTTAAGGTGGAGGGGTTATATGGGAGGCAGGGTTTGAGGGTCGGCACAACATTGTGGGCCGAAGGGCCTGTAATGTGCTGTACTATTCTATGAAATCTATTACTATTGTAAATACAAGAGAGGGTTTGTTGTGATGGTGTTTCATAATGTTCTTCTCTCATCTATTCACTATTTCAAACAAGAGTGAACTAAACAAAGGTATAGAGTGAGGTTCAGATGATTGGACATTTCATATGATGGTGAGCACTGTTATTCATTTGATTTATTATTTCACATTACTATTGTTTAGCCTGAAGAAATAGAATTGCAGTGTAAAACATTGTTAGCTAAAAGGCCAAGGAGATGAAGTATAGTTCAGAAATTTATTTAAAGGTTTATGCAATACCAGTAAAAGATACATTGTAAATCTATTTTAGTAGTTTTCATGCCATCATCATGTTCAGGTAACTAACAATACTCCCTCCCTGACCCATATCCATTCCCCAAGGATGATAGATGGTGAAGAGTGAACTGTTATATAATGAAAAACTTGCTTTGAAAGTTAATGTGGTCAAGAACAAGAACAAAAGCTATCCTTTCCTCATGTCCCAGAGAGGATTAATTAAGTCCATATTCATTGCAACATTACATAAAAATTCATGTAGCCTCATTTTGTCATTGCTGAGGTTTGATTTACAAATGTTTGTACTTACCTAGAGTCAAAAGAAAGCTTGCTAAGGCTCACTAAGGTTGTCAGCCAACAAGAGCTCTCTTTAGCAGATTTTCTCAGCAGCTAATATTAGCTACTCTTGGCAAGCCTATCATCATCAGCTTTTATTTTGAAACAATAGTGCCAGCCCTGACACACAGCAGGCCACGAGAATTGCATGTGTCATAAGCTGGCACTATTATTACAAAATAAAAAACGGATGATGATATAAATCTTCTTTGTCAAAGAAATTGACCTAGTAGGCTTCATAGAATTAGTTTAAGATAGTGAACCCCTCTATGGTTTTGTCCCTTTCTGGGTCTTTAACTTTCATAAGCCATGGATTCTTTACTGCATCAAGTGCTTCATAGCAGATTTCACATATAACATTATTACATTTGTATGGTTTCTGTCTGAAATGTCAACAATTCCTTTCCTTACACAGACGCTGCCCGACCCAACAGAGATTCTTCAGCATATTGTTTGTTTCCCAATACATTACTACTATAATGTGTGACAGATTCAATAACGTGTTAATATAAATAAATTGGTCAATGTAAATTCCGTTTATATACAAACCCCATTTCCAGAAAAGTTGGGATATTTTCCAAAATGCAATAAAAACAAAAATCTGTGATATGTTAATTCACGTGAACCTTTATTTAACTGACAAAAGTACAAAGAAAAGATTTTCAATAGTTTTACTGACCTACTTAATTGTATTTTGCAAATATACACAGATTTAGAATTTGATGGCTGCAACACACTCAACAAAATTTGGGACAGAGGCATGTTTACCATTGTGTTACATCACCTTTCCTTTTAATAACACTTTTTAATCGTTTTGGAACTGAGGATACTAATTGTAGTAGATTTGCAATTGGAAATTTTGTCCATTCTTGCTTGATATAAGACTTCAGCTGCTCAACAGTCCGTGGTCTCCATTGTCTGATTCTCCTCTTCATGATGCGCCATACATTTTCAATAGGAGATAGATCTGGACTGGCAGCAGGCCAGTCAAGCACACACACTCTGTGTCTACAAAGCCACGTTGTTGTAGCCCGTGCAGAATGTGGTCTGGCATTGTCCTGCTGAAATAAGCATGGACGTCCCGGGAAGGGACGTCGCCTTGATGGCAACATATGTGTTTCTAAGATCCTAATATACGCCTCAGAGTCAATGGTACCTTCACATACATGCAACTCACCCATGCCGTGGGCACTGATACAGCCCCATACCATCACAGATGCTGGCTTTTGCACCTTTCGCTGATAACAATCAGGATGGTCATTTTCATCTTTGGCACGGAGAACTCGATGCCCATTTTTACCAAAAACTAGCTGAAATGTGGACTCATCTGACCACAGCACACAGTTCCACAGTCTTTCGGTCCATCTGAGATGAGCTCGGGCCCAGAGAACTTGCCGGCGTTTCTGCATAGAGTTGATGTATAGCTTCCTCCTTGCATAATACAAGGATTATCCTCCTGCATTTCTGGATGCAGCGACGGACTGTGTTAAGTGACAATGGTTTTCCAAAGTATTCCCGAGCCAAGCTGGCTATAATTGTCACAGTAGCATGACGGTTTCTTAGGCAGTGCCGCCTGAGGGCTCGAAGATCACACGCATTCAACAGTGGTTTCCGACCTTGCCCTTTACGCACTGAGATGTCTCTGAATTCTCTGAATCTTTTCACAATATTATGTACTGTAGATGTTGAAAGACCTAAATTCTCTGCAATCTTGCGTTGGGAAATGTTCTTTTTGAACTGACTAACAATTCTCTCACGAATTTTGGCACAAAGAGGTGAGCCACGACCCATCCTTGTTTGCAACGACTGAGCCTTTGATGGACGCAACTTTTATACCCAGTCATGATACCTCACCTGCTACCAATGAGCCTGCTTAATGTGGAGTCTTCCAAACCGGTGTTACTTGAATATTCTGTGCACTTTTCAATCTTATTTTAACTCTGTTCCAACTTTTGTTGAGTGTGTTGCAGCCATCAAATTCTAAATTTTTGTATATTTACAAAATACAATTAAGTTGGTCAGTAAAACTATTGAAAATGTTTTCTTTGTACTTTTGTCAGTTAAATAAGGGTTCACGTGAATTAACATATCACAGATTTTTGTTTTTATTGCATTTTGGAAAATATCCCAACTTTTCTGGAAATGGGGTTTGTATATTCAGAGGTTCTTACAAGCATCTACATTAAAAGAATTATAAATCTGTCTCTATTGAACACATGCCACTACCTTGCCAGTAATGTCAGCAGAATCATTCTGAAATCTGTACCTCAATTTAGATCTCATTTAAAATACCTATGTCTAAAACTTAGTCAAACAGTGCTGCTTTTATTAGCACTATGTGGTTGTAAATCTACCAGTGTAGAATGCAGTTGTGATTATTTGTTCAAAGAGCAATTCAGAACCCTAGCCAGGTATGTGCTCTCCCTTTAATTGCAATTTTCTTTTTCTCCCTTGGGTCCCCATCACCAAACACCAGTCTTGTCTTCCCAAAGACATCTTTAATCTTTGTGCTCAAGCTTTGATCTGCTAATCTGCACCAAGGACCTGATATATTTATAATAAACTGTGCCACACATTGCCCTTTCCATCATCTCAGACTTCAGTCCCCATCTCCCCATTCATCAGTCACCTTCCACTTAAAACAGCTTCCGATCAGTCTTCTGCCTGCCAGCTTCTTCCCCATGATCTACAGGCACTGGTCCCCAAAACCCTCCTTCATACTCACTGTATTTTCAGGCAAGTACTTAGGAAACAGCGACATGGAGTCAGGCATCACTAAGTGTTACAGTGCATGCTCTGGCCTGCTGTGCAATGACCCTCTAACGTCCTTCTAATTGCAACAAAGAATTTCAAGACTATCATGTGTGCACATAAACTGGTTGGAGATCATGCCATTGGACTCGAACTTACACCCAGCTAAAGTAGAATGCAAGATCAATCAAGAGAGGTGTATGTGTGTGTATGGGAGAAAGAAAGAAAGATGGAGCACTCATATTCAATGTGCTTTGTTCTCATGCACAACAGAGTAAACAATCCTACTATATAATGGGTGTACATTTGATTTCACAAGTGTACATGACCTTACTGTGTTACAATATGTACTCTGATCCCTGCCTAGTCAGCAATTGCTGGGGCCATTGGCCTTAAAATACTCTACCCTTTTATTTTTTTATTCACAGCCATCTTCCAGAAATTTTAATACTGACAAAATACAAATACAGGGAAGGTAGTAAATGATCAAACAAGTGGTTATTAACTTTCACCAGGGTACTAAACATGCCCATAGAGTAATTCTTCACTGAAAATGAAAAATGAAGCAGGTAACTAATGTGGACCATTAAGTAATAGGAATTTGGATTTCAGAAGTTGGTTGGTTGGTAAGTTGATGGAGAAGGTCCTGAGAGGCAGGACTTCTGAACATTTGGAGAGGTATAATATGACTAGGAATAGTCAGCATGGCTTTGTTCAAAGGCAGGACGTACTTTACGAGCCTGATTGAATTTTTTGAGGATGTGACTAAACACATTGATGAAGGTAGACCCGTAGATGTAGAGTACATGGATTTTAGCAAGGCATTTGATAAAGGTACCCCATGCAAAGTTTATAGAGAAAGTAAGGACGCACGGGATCTAAGGGGACATTGCTTTGTGGATCCAGAACTGGCTTGCCCATGGAAAGCAAAGTGCAGTTGTAGATGGGTCATATTCTGCATGGAGGCCAGTGACCAGTGGTGTGCCTCAGGAATCTGTTCTGGAACCCCTACTCTTTGTGTTTTTTATAAATGACCTGGATGAGGAAGTGGAGGGATGGGTTAGTAAATTTGATAATGACACAGATAAGTGGCAGATGGAGTTCAACCCAGATGTGTGAGGTGGTTCATTTTGATAGGTCAAATATGATGGCAGATTAGTAGGCCTCCATTAGTCTTGATAGACCATGGATTTGCGCCTTGGAAAGTTTCCAGGGCACAAGCCTGGGCAAGGTTTTTTTTATGGACGACCAGCAGTTGCCCAAGCTGCAAGTCTCCCCTCTCCATGCCACCGATGTTGTCCAAGGGAAGGGCATTAGGACCCATACAGCTTGGCACTGATGTCGTCGCAGAGCAATGCGTGGTTAAGTGCCTTGCTCAAGGACACACACGCAGCCTCAGCCAAGGCTCGATGGCAGATTACAGCATTAATGGTAAGACTCTTGGCAATGTGGAGGATCAGAGGGATCTTGGGGTCCAAGTCGATAGGACACTCAAAGCTGCTGTGCAGGTTGACTCTGTGGTTAAGAAGGCATATGGTGCATTGGCCTTTATCAATCATGGGATTGAGTTTAAGAGCCGAGAATTAATGTTGCAGCTATTTTGGACCCTGGTCAGACCCCACTTGGAGTACTGTGTTCAATTTTGGTTGTTCACTACACGAAGGGTGTGGAAACCATAGAAAGGGTGCAGAGGAGATTTACAAGGATGTTGCCTGGATTGGGGAGCATGCCTTATGAGGATAGGTTGAGTGAACTCGGCCTTTTCTCCTTGGAGCGAGGGAGGATGAGAGGTGACCTGATAGAGGTGTACAAGATAATGAGAGGCATTGATCGTGTGGGTAATCAGGGCTGAAATGGCTAGCATGAGAGGGCATAGTTTTAAGGTGCTTGGAAGTAGGTACACAGGAGATGTCAGGGGTAAGTTTTTTATACAGAGAGTGGTGAGTGTATGGAATGTGCTGTCGGTGGCGGTGGTGGAGACAGAAACGATAGGGTCTTTTTAGACACTCCTGGATGGCTACATGGAGCTTAGAATAATAGAGGGCTATGGGTAAAGCCTAGTTAGTTCTAAGGTAGGGACATGTTTGGCACAGCTTTGTGGGCCGAAGGGGCTGTATTGTGCTGCATGTTTTCTATGTTTCTAAGTCCAAGCCTGGGGATGGCGAATGAAAATAATTCATTTGTACACAAAGATCTGTACCGTTACGAAGAAAGATTTGATTAAAGTAGGAGACAACAACCAGTCGTCAATTTAACTCAATGAAGATGAGGAAGGGGGGAA
The DNA here is from genome assembly GCF_048418815.1 of Hemitrygon akajei. NCBI lineage: Eukaryota > Metazoa > Chordata > Chondrichthyes > Myliobatiformes > Dasyatidae > Hemitrygon > Hemitrygon akajei. Next base: position 46,174,977 of record NC_133127.1, on the reverse strand, counting down.
ATGTTTGTAAAAATTCTATCTAAAACAAGACATTAGAGAGTTCAAAGACTGCTGTAGAACTGTCAGGATGGAGGAAAAATGAAATGCAATAACAAAAAGATAATCAAGACAGTTAGAAATAAACAAGACAGGGTCACTATTAAATACCAGAATTTTGAAAAATTTATCCAGAAATGTATGCATTAGAAGAGCTTTTCCTAGTTACTGGAAACATTCAAACCAGCTTTATAAAGACTGAAGAATTCTTGAGATGGTAAGTTTACTGGCATGTATTTTTATTACTTATGAAGACCATAAGATACTTAATCTTTAGGCAATATATTTCATTTATAAGTAAGAACATCTAAAGTATGTACGTTTGATCTAAAACATGACCTTCTGTTGAACAAAGGGAAATGAACATCGCTTCCACTGGAAGGCTAGCTCTGTGCTGAAGCACATAGCAGTTCCATTTATCAAGTAAGTCTTGTTTAAAAAACTTCTGAACAAAGATGAGTAAATCCAACACAGTCTTGTGACATAGCTAATCTTTCTCACTCCTGTACATCTCCTTGTTACCATCTGAAATTCTGCCAACAATACTTGTGTCGTCAGCAAATTTACAGATGGCATTTCAGCTTGGCCTAGCCACATAGTCATGGGTATAGAGAGAGTAGAGCAGTGGGCTAAGCAAGCTTCATTGAGGTGCTCCAGTGTTGATTGTCACTGGATTCTAGCTGCAGAGAAAGTTACAGTGGCTTAGGTCTGCAAATGCTTTCTAATAATAATCATGTCTTCAGTTATTAAATGCATTCTGGCCCCAAGTAAGCAGAGTAAGTAGTTAACGAGTTTCATTTAAGTGCTGTTTAGAGTACAACTTATAAATCAGTCTTAACTTATGGAACACAAGGAGATATTTCAAGGACATTATTTTGAACATTTGATTTCACAAGGAAAATAAGGATTAACAATTTGTTTTCTATAAATTTCAGAAATCCCACTTGCCTGTTAAAAAAAAACAATTTTTTTAAAGTAAAAAGTTTTGCTCATATTATTATGTTTCCTCATTAAGGCCACAAATCTAATATTCAAGCACACAAGGAAGTTCTAGCAACACATACAAAATGCTGGTGGAACACAGCAGGCCAGGCAGCATCTATGGGAAGATACAATGTTGATGTTTCGGGCTGAGACCCTTCATCAGGAATAACTGAAAGAAAAGATAGTAAGAGATCTGAAAGTAGGAGGGGGAGGGGGAAATCCAAAATGATAGGAGAAGACAGGAGGGGGTGGGGTGAAGCTAAGAGCTGGAAAGGTGATTGGCAAAAGGGATACAGAGTTGGAGAAGGGAAAGGATCATGGGACGGGAGACCTAGGGAGAAAGAAAGGGGGAGGGGAGCACCAGAGGGAGATGGAGAACAGTTCTACCTTGCTTTTTGCTAAAAGAAACTATAAACATTTTTAGATGCTCAGTCATATGAAGCCAACTAGAAAGCTAGATTTCAGGTAGGCGCTCTTCAAGTTAATCAGGTTCCCTGTTCCTATTCATCAATCTTTATTAAAGGGTTCAAGTTCAGTTTACCATTGTCATGGGGATTCACCATACATGACGTAAGTGTCATGAAATGAGCTTTTTCCAACAGCAGAACAATACATTACAAATAAGGCAAACACAAGTTCTCAACTGAAATTAACATAAATTACACAGAACTTACATTACATAAAAAACAATAAAATAAACATAACAACACCAGTGCAAGACTGAAAGAGACAAAAAGAAATATAGCCTAAGGTAATACTGAAGTTTTTCAGGTTGGTTCAAGAACAGTGGTCAAAAAGGTGTTCCTGAACATGTTGTTGAAGGTGTGGCTTTTGTATCTCCTGCCTGATGGAAGCAATGAAAAGATGGAATGGCCCAATGGTGGGGTCCCTGATATTGGATAATGCTTTCTTGAGATAATGCTTCTTGTAGTTGTCCTCAACGGTGGAGATAGCTGTACTCTTGCTGGATCTGGCTGAGTCCTCTACTCCATGTAGCCTCTTGTGTTCCTGTGGATTTAAATTCCCAATCAAGCTGTAATGCATTCAATTAAAAACACAAGAGATTCTGCAGATGCTGCAAATCACGAGTAACACACACAAAATGCTGGAAGAGCACTTCAGGCCAGGCAGCATCTATGGAAATGAATAAAAAGTCAATATTTTGGCCCGAGACTTTTCATCAGGGAGAAGAAACCAGAAGAACAAGGTGGGAGGAGGTGAAGGAGTATAAGCTAGACAATGATAGCTGAAGCCAAGTGCTTGGACAAGGAAGAAAGAAGTGCAGAGGTGATAGGGAGAAAGGGTAAAGGACTGGAGAAGAAGCAATCTGATAGGACTGGAGAGTGGACCATGGGAGAAACTGAAGGAGGAAGAGGACTGGGGGAGGTGATAGACAGTGAGGAAAGGAAGAGAGGTGAGGGGAAAACTGCATGGGGAATGGAAGAAGACAAAAGGGGAGGGGGAAATTATCTAAAGTTAGAGAAATTGATGTTCATGCCTCAGGTTGGAGGCAACCTACACAGAATATGAGGTGTTGTTCCTCCAACCCCAGAGAAGCCTCGATGTGGCAGTAGAGGAGACCATGGACCAATATGGCAGAATGGGAATGGGGATTGGAATTACAATAGTTGGCCGTCAGGAAATCTTGCACTTTGTGGATGAAGTGAAGATACTCGACAAAGTCAACTCCCAATCTATCTGTGGTGTCACCAATGGAGAGGAAGCCACAGATCAGGAGCACCGGATGCAGTAGATACCCCCAAAAGATTCACAGGTGAAGTATTGACTCACCTAGAACATCTGTTTGAGGCCTTGAGTGGAGGTGAGGGAGACAGTGAATGGGCAGGTGGAGCACTTCTTCCACTTGAAGGAATTAGTGCCAAGAGGAAGATTAGTGGGGAGGGGTGAATAGACAAGGGAATCACAGAGGGAGCAATCCTTGTGGAAAATAGAGAGTGGGGGAGGTAAAGATGTGTTTGAAGCTAAGATCCCATTGAAGATGGCAGAAATTGTGGAGAATAATATGCTGGATATGAAGGCTTGAGGGGTAGTAGGTGAGAACAAAAGGACACTATATCTGTTAAGGTGGTGGGAAGATGCGGCAAGGGCAGATGCCATGGAAAAGGAGGAGATGCGGGTGAGGATAGCATCAATGGTGGGGGAAATGAAACCCGATTCTTTGTAGAAGGAGAACATCTCTCATGTTCTGGAAGGAAAGCCTCATCCTGGGAATACATGCAGGGTCCTGGAGGAACGTTGCTTAGTTTTTACTATGTACAGTACCAGCAATTTATGGTCGAAATGACAATAAACTTGACTTGACTTGAAGAGTTGAAGGAACTGAAAAAAGGGAATGACATTTTTACAAGAGACAGAGTGGAAAAAGGTTTAGTCAAGATAGCTGTGCGTGTTGGTAGGTTTATTAAAGGTCAACCGGTCAGAAAGCCTTCCACTGAACAGCTGCAGAAGCTTGTCAAAATCTTTGTTGAATTTGCAAGAAAGTGGAGATGTACAGTACATTACCTATAACAGCAGAATTAGGATTACTTTGACGTTTGAAAGACGGGTTACACCTGAACTCAATGGGAACTAATATCCTTGCAGACAGGTTGATAGAGGCTTAGGGGAGGGTTTAAGCTAACTTGGCAGGGATTGGAAACTGCAGTAATCAGGCTGAGGATGAGGAGTTGGTATACAAGTAGATGTAGTGTGCAGTGAGACTGTCACAAAGGATAGGCAGATGATAGGGTAAAACTGCAGTCAGTAAAATGAGTTATAGTGTATCATGAAGGCAAAATCAAAAAGGATAATGAATACAGGACTGAAGGTGTTACATTTTAATACACACAGTATACAAAATAAGGAAGATGATCTTGTAGCACAGTCAGAGATAGGCAGTTATATGTTGTGGGCATCACCAAGTCGTGGCTGAAAGAAGATCATAGTTGGGAGCTTAATATGCAAGGATATACATTTTATTGAAACGACAGGCAGGTAGGCAGGAGTGCAATGGCTCTGTGGGAAGTTTTTAAAAGCCAACAGAAGGCAACAAAAAAGTAGTAAGGTGAGAAAAGATTAAATATGAAGGTAACCTAGCTAATAATATAAAAGAGAATACAAAAGTATTTTTTTTAGATATATAAAGAGTAAAGGAGAGGCAAGAGTAGATATCAGACTGCTGGAAAATTATATTGGATAGGCAATAATGGGGGACAAAGAAATGGCAGGCAAACTTAAGTATTTTGTGTCAGTTTTCACTGTGAAAGATACTAGCAGTATGCTAGGAATTCAAGAGTGTCAGTAGCCAGAATGGAGTTTAGTTGCTAATGCGAAGGAGAAGATGCTTGGAAAGCTAAAAGGTTTAAGGGTAGCTAAGACACCAAGAAGCGATGGACTGTATTACAGGATTCAGAAAGAGGTAGCTGTAGAGATTGTGGAGACATTAGTAATGATCATTTCAAAACTCACTAGATTCTGTAATATTTCTGGTAGACTGGAAAATTACAAATGTCACTCCACTCTTTAAGAAGGGAAGCAGAAGAAATGAAATTATAGGCTAGTTAACCTGACTTCAGTGGTTGAGAAGATCTTGGGGTCCATTATTAAGGATGAGATTTCAGGGTACTTGGAAACAAATGACATAGACAAAGGAGAATCAGTGGATGTTGTTAACTTGGATTTTCAGAAGGCCTTTGACTGGCAGTAGGCAAAAAACTGGAATAATGGGGCTCTTTTCTGGTTGGCTTCCAGTAACTAGTTGTGTTCCGCAGGGGTTGATGATGGGATTGTTTCTTTTTCTCGTTATATATCAGTGATTTGGATGAAAGAATTGGTGACTTTATGGGCAAGCTTGCAGACGATAAAAAGATTGGTGAAGGGGCGGGTAGTGTTGAGGAAGCAGGGAGTCTGCAGAAGGACTTGGACAGATGAGGAGAATGGGCAAAGACGTGACAAATGGAATATAGTGTAGGGTAATGTATGGTCGTGCACTTTGGTAGAAGGAATAAAGGCACAGATTATTTTCTAAATGGGATGAAAATTTAACAACCAGAAGTGTAAAGGGACTTGAGAGTCCTCGTGCATGATTCCCTAAAGGTTAACTTCCAGGTAGAGTCGGGGTTAAGAAAGGCAATTACAACATCAGCATTCATTTTGAGAGGACTAGAATATAGAAGCAAGGATGTAATGCTGAGGCTTTATAAAGGCATTGGACAGATAGTACTTGAAGTATCGTGAGAAGTTTTGGGCCTCTTATCTAAGAAAAGATGTGCTGCCATTGGAGAGGGTCCAAAGGAGGTTCACGAGAATAATTCCGGGAATGAAAGGATTAACATTTGTTGGAATTTTGTAAGGTCTAGATAGAGTGGATGTGGAGAGAATGTTTCTTGTAGTGGGGGAGTCTTGGACCAGAGGGCAGACCCTCAACTTAGAGGGAAGTCCACTTACAACAGAAGTGAGGAGAAATTTCTTTAGACAGAGGATTGTGAGTCTGAGGAATTCATTGCCACGGACGACTATGGAGGTCAAGAAATTGGGTATACTTAAAGGTTATGAGGAGAAAACAGGAGAATGGGGTTGGGAAGGATAATAAATTAGCCATGATGGAATGGCAGAGCAGATTCAATGAGCTGAATGGCATAATTCTGTTCCTTTGTCTTAATGTCTTTCTCCTCTCTTTCTAAGTCAAACTAAACCATTCCATCTGATCTCCACACCTGTCTACCTTCCAGAGTCAAGAATGGGAAATTAGGCTGATATTTCGCTTTTTCAGCCCAGGAACATAGAAGCTAAATATAGAGTGTCTCTGCTGTTGCCAACAATTACTAGCCCAAAAAGTATAACTCAGTAAACTTATTTAGGTAGCACTGCCAGATACTGACAATTTTGCATGACATGGACATCTTAAGAAGACATGAACAAACTATGTTAGGTTGGCTTAGTAATAGTTTTTTTATGTGAATCAACACATTGTTGGAGTCAAGCACCAATCCAGCACAGGACCACATTTTAAGCTGCAGTAGGAGGTAGGAGAGGGGCAATTTCTATTTCCAAACAAGATAGTAAACTACAGTTCTATCTGAAATTAAAAAAACTATAAATAATCAGGTCACATAAGGAAGAGGAGCTTAGGAGAGTCAATGGCGCCTAATGGCGACTTCTTTGCTTGCATCTTTGGAAACAGCTCTATTTCTATCTTTAATGTTTCTATTTTCCCCTTGACCTGGAGTTACACACTGACTATGGTTCTTTGCGGGAATGGGACTCGCTCTCGGGGCTTCATGACTGGCCGTTATTCGACATGCCACGAGCGCAGCCAGAAAGCTTCGCTTGCCTTGGGAGGTCCGAGATTTCGTGGCTCTGAAGACAGGGGGGATCGAAGGTCGGTGTCTTGGCAGGAGATCGGTGTGTTGTGGGAGTCAGAAGATCTAAGGCTGTGTGCCCAGAGGCCTGAGATCTTTGGGCACAGAGCTCGGAAAAAGTGACGCAACTGACTTTTAACATTGTAAACCAGTGAGTTGTTTGTCATGTCTGCCCTCTCGCTGTGAAATGGAGACACCTCTTTCTCCCTTATAAGGGAGAGAGAAAGCCTGTAGTATGTCGAATACCAGGCGAATGAGTAGTCTTTAGGGTACTGCAAGTCTGTGTCTCTGCTGTTGCTTGCTGCATGCTTGAGTGTTCAGTGGTGGGTGCTGAAGCTTTTTTTTTGCAATGCAGGGAGGGGATCATTGCTTGCTGACGCTTACGCATGGGAGGGGAGCTTGTGAGGACTTTGGGGTTCTATCATTTAACTGTCATTCATTCTTTGGGGGCACTCCTCTGTTTTCGTGGATGGTTGCAAAGAAAAAGCATTTCAGGATGTATATTGTAATCATTTCTCTGCCATTAAATGTACCCTTGAAACCTGAGGAAAATTAAATTATCTGAATGAAGTGTCTTTGACCTGAGACATTGATTTCTTTCACTTTGCAAAAATGCTGCCTGACCTACTGTTTTTACAGAATTTTCTGTTTTTATTTCACATTCCAAGCACCTGCACATCTTTTGATTGTTGTCTTCAGTTCTGCTCAGTTAACCCACCTTCACCACTATTGTAGGAGAGCATTGGTGACCAGAAACCCAACTGGACGAGCCACATAAATACCATGGCTACAAGAGCATATCAGCAACCATCTACAAGACATCAGTAAGAAACCTGCTTAAATGAGCGCAACACCAACAACTCTCATGAAGCTCAAAACCATCCAGAAAAAAAGCAGTCCACTTCGTTGGTATTCAATCCAACACCATAAACATTCATTCTCCCTACCACTGGTGCATTGTGGCACAGTAGGTATCATCTTTAGAGTGTACTACAGTTATTTAACTAGGTTTATCCTACAAAACTTCTGAACCCATGACCTCTACCACTAAGAAAGGCAATGGCAGCAAGTGCTTGGGAACAACAATTCCAAATTCCCCTCCAGGTCACGTACCATGCTGACTTGGAAATATATGGCCTGTCCTTGCCACTAGACCTAAATACTGGGACATTAGTCCCAGCAGCACTGTGGAAACACTTTCACCAGAAGGATTGCAGTGGTTCAGGAAGATGGCTCACCACTACCTTCTCAAGGCATTTAGTGATGTTCAATAAGCATTTACCTAGCTAGCACCCAGACGCCAGAAGTGAATAAATCATGTTAAATTCCTCGACACTATTCTAAGATGATTTTGTGAGTTCTAGTCCCATGGCCACTAACTATATTCCATTACAAAAAAAAGATACATTTGTCTCTATGTTGTATGTTGAGCCTTGCTCTGCATAAACTCTTTCCGGCAATTGGTTCCTAAACAACACTAAACATTCAGTAATAAGGTACTGCTATACATGCAAATATTTATTTCTGTCCAGCTGTCAGCAAGCTTTTCAGAGGCAGATATTAGATAACTTATCTTGATTTCAGCATATACTTTACATTTTTAACAAGATATTTTATGCAGAAGTTAGCATACACTGCTCAGATATTAATAGTTGGGCTACATTTTTATAATTTTTGTAGTAACTTATTGCTTTTCCAAAATAAAATGGTCAAGTAAAAAGCAATAATAATTTGGCTGTTTTGTGTGGTCTTGGAAGTACAGCAGTTGCGGTTAATTCGGGAAAACCAACTTAATTTCCAAAACAGTCTATGATTCATGTTTGCAGGGGGAAAAAAAGTAGAACAACAGTCAGCCATTGATTGATGTCTTATTTTGCAGAGGATACATCTGGAACGCAGGCTTACCTTTTCCCAGGGTAGAAATATCAAAGACTAGAGGACATTTCTTTAAGTTGAAAGTGGGTAAATTTAACAAAGATATGCTAGGAAGTTTCCTTTACACAGAGGGATAGGTGTCTGGAATGTGCTTCCAGGGATGGTGATGAAAACAGACATGATAGTGGCTTTTAAGAAACATTGAGACATGCACATGAACAAGCAAGAAACATGGATCATTTGCTGGCAGAAGAAATATAGTTTAATCTGGCTCTGATTTCAGCACAGACATCATGTGTCAACCTGCGCTGTACTGGTCTATGTTCCGTATTCTATCAATTTTGTGGTAAACAGTGAAATACAACTGTGTAAAACTGTGGCTATGATAGCAAATTAGTGAATTAAATCAGTGGGTAGGTTTCTGGATCAGAATCAAGAGCTTAGAAGTTATTTCAGGTCAGGAAGGTAAATCTGCCATCCTCATTTGATCTGATGTGACTTCAGACCTGGTATACTCCAGATCCCTATAAATCTTATGGCATTAGGTAAAACATAGGCAGAGAAGTCTCCTGATTACCACCGACTGACTGTCTTCTGTCAGCTGCTGACTAGTGATCCTCCATGATGAACAATACTTGGAATAAAAGTGAAAGTAGATTAGATACAGAATATACACTCTGAGTGGGGGACTTCAATATCCATTACCAAGTATGACCTTGCTGGCCAAGACTTGGGTTTATACCTGCCAGACTGGTGAAAGTCAACCAACATCAGGAATGAATCGATGTAACCTCACCCTCAACAAACTACTTCTTGCAGATGAATCTATGCATGACATCATCAGTAGAGGTGCACACTACATAATCCTCATGGAGACAGATTCCAGCATCCAGTCCTGCTAAGTTGAGGTGATGTGATTTGCGGAGTTAAATAGGGGTACAACATTTAAAGTGCATAGTTGGACACTGATGAATGTTGACAGAAAGACCTGTAAGTCCAAGACCATAGTTCCTGAAAATCACAACACAAGTCAACTGGATGGTAAAGAAGATTGCGGCACAGAATATAAGAATTGGAGCATAACATTGCAACTTTACTAAACACTGGTTATGCCTCATTTGGAACACTGTCTGTAGTTCTAGTCACCATACTATAAGAAGGATGTGATTGCTCTAGAGACAGCGCAAAGGAAATTCATCAGGATGTTGCGTGGACAGGAAGAATTTAAGGGGAGAGACTAAATAGGTTGGGCTTGTTTTACCCAAAGTGAAGAAGGCTAAGGAATGGCCTGATAAAAGTATATGATACTATGAGACATTGTTAAGGTGGGTAGTCAATATCTTTTATCCATGGTAGGGGTGACAAAAACAAGATAAAATATGTTAAGAGGAGAGAAAGGAGTTTTAAAGGGGATCTGAAGAGCAAGTCTCTGTTTACACAGGGAGTGGTTGATATCTAGAAAGTACTACTACAGGAGGCAGTGCAACCAGATACAATTAATATATTTAAGAGACATAAAGAAAGATTATTAAATAGGCAAAGCATAGAAGAATATGGTCCAAATGGGGGCAAATAGGATTTGTGTATATGGACAGCAGGACAGCATATACACGATGGCTAAAGAACCTGCTTCTAAACTGTACAACTCTATAAACTCTCAGACTCTTCATGCTCCATTGCCATCAGATCCCTCAGTCCACCATTATTTAACTACAAAGCCAGAGAGGCAACCCTGGTTCAGTGAGAAGTGTAGAAGGACTAGGTATACATAAAATAGCAAGGTGCCTGCCTACTGAAACTGCAGCATGGAACTATGTGAAGTAAATAACAAATTCAGCATGCAATAGGCAGAGCTAAGCAATCTCACAAATAGAGAATTAGGTCAAAGCTCTGTACTTATGGCAATTCTAGTCATGATTGGTGATGGACGACAGCTAACCTGAGAAGGTGGCTCCAAAACCACGCCCATCCACAACAATGGTAAGACCCAGCTTGTAAATCCTAAAGACAAGACTGAAGCACCCACCACTAGATTCACCCAAAAGTGGCAAAAAGGTCATCCACATTAGCTTCTTTCTGAAACTCCCAACAGTATAGAAGGCAGTCACCAGATTATCTGATTCACTTCATACAATATCAAGGAAAGACTGAGACCACTGGACAGAGCAAAGTCCATGGGACTAGACAATAACCTAGCTATAGTATTGAAGACCTGTGTTCTAAAACTAGTTGTGCCTCCAGACAAGCTCCATCTACTTGACAATGTGGAAAGTTGCCTAGTCATGTTCACAAAAAGTAAGACATTTAATCACTACTGATTTAGTCTATTTTTTAATCCTCAAGAGCTGGTTATTGATAGTGCTATCAAACAGCACTCCCATACCAATAACTTTCTCACTGACATGAGCAAATCTGCAGATGCTGGAAATTCAAGCAACACACACAAAATGCTGGTGGAACACAGCAGGCCAGGCAGCATCTATAGGAAGAAGCACTATCGACATTTCCATCTGAGACCCTTCATCAGGACTAACTGAAAAGAAAGATAGTAAGAGATTTGAAAGTAGGAGGGAGAGGGGGAAATGCAAAATGATAGGAGAAGACCGGAGGGGGTGGGGTGAAGCTGAGAGCTGGAAAGGTGATTGGCAAAAGAGATCCTGTTGGCTTTCTCCAGAATCACTCTATTCCAGCCCTTTTAACTATCAACATCAGATATGGACCAAAGAGCTGAATTCCAGAGGTGGGGTAAGAGTAACTACTCTTGATACTAAGGCAGCATTTGACCAAGTAAAGAATCAAAGGGGCCCAGGAAAAACTATAGTCAATGAGCACCAAAGGAAAATACTCTAGTAGTTGGAGTTATTCCTTGTACAAGGGAAGACGGGTGTGATTGGTATAAGCCAAATATTCTAGGTCCAAAATGTCGCCTGAGAAGTTCATAAGACCAGCCATCTTCAGTTGCATCATCAGTCACCTCCTTTCTATCATACAGAAGAGAGCCACAGTGGTTAGCACGACACAATTGCAGCTCGTGACGTCGGAGTTCAGAGTTAGTTTCCAACGTCATATGTAAGGATGAATAAACACTTCTTGAGCTTCCAGCTGGATACAGGTATTGATTATAACTGACGTTTTGATGACAAGCTCCACCATCTTCATCAAGGATGATGCCCGGGCATGCATAGTCCAGTCGTATATATACCCCTGTAGTCCATCCCTCCTGATTGGTTAGACCTCATCCAATCAGGTTTCCACCCTCCCATCTGGTTTACCATTGAATTCCAATTCTTACTCAGAGCGAGACCTTCAGAGAAATCAGCAGTAGCAGAACATTACATTCACGATGGCCACAGGATTGACTTTAATGGAACAAAACTACTATGGCTTTGGGACTGCCTGGTAAAGGAAACCACTGAAATAAAACTAGAGGAAAAGAATTTTAACAAAGACAGAGGTCTTATCTACTCTTCTCCAGTCCTGCTGAAGGGTCTCAGCCAGAAATGTTGACTGTACTCTTTTCCATAGATGCTGCCTGGACTGCTGAGTTCATCCAGCATTCTGTGTGTGTTGCTCCTCATATTTATCTGCATTATGTAAACATGCTCCCTCAGGTAATTAATCCTTATGTCCCAGAAACAACTTCATCCTACTTATCAAATTCTTTATGATTTTCTATCAAACCTTCTCCACCAAACCTTTTTTTCTGGAAAACAAAATCATGTTTCCATACTGAACAAGTAAATAAAGGCAACACCATTACATTTTTATAATCAAAAGATGAGGTTTTATAAAGCTGCCTCTAATACAGGATGTTTAAGTATTCTGCATTTTAGTATTAACAGGAATAAATAGAAAACATGAAAACAATGAACAGAATTAAATCAAATATAATAATCAGAATTGATATATTATTTTTTCAAGTGCAATGTTCTACCTTCAGATATTGTATCTCTTTATCTATTTGGTCTGACACCACATAGAATAGTTATGCAGCTGTTTGTCAGGCCATTACACATACAACACATATAGCTTATTAAGTGTTTTAAGTGTAATTATCCATTTGTTTGTTCTCCTTACTACAACTTCCCCAATTTTCTTTCTTTAAGCCATTCCAGGATGTAATTATTTTCAAAAAGTTCCTTTGTTGGGTACACTAGCCGTCAGCAGTGCTGCAAAGCTGGTGTATCCAGACTTCAGGAGTCATGAATTGAGAATAGCTTTCTTCATCAGATAAAGATATTGATCCATGTACCTACAAGATGAGAAGGCTTGATGAGAGAAAATGCTCAGGCCCAGGTGGTAAATAAAACTTGGCAGTTTAATCTATTAAGGTACAGTTCAGCTGTCAGCAGCAATGACAAATCCTTTCATCTAAAGCTCAAAGGTAATGCTTCCCTGACATTTTTTTAATATATTGTGGCAATAACAAAAGCCAATTCATCACTTTCCATTCAGTACTTGCGAATCAAAGATCAACACTCTGAGAAACCAATTAGATCAGCATTCTGTACCTATTAATCAACTGAGGTTCAATTTATCATTGACAATATATTGAATTACAATACAAGGTCAGAATTACTCATCCTCAAACTGCTATACAATCACAAGATAATTACAGATGAGAAAAGCCATCGTAGTTCAACCATCTTAATGAACTGAAAGTGCAGAAATCAATTACTTCCAGAGTTTTTGCATTTAATCTCTCCATTCCAGTTCATAAATATTAAGTGGGAAAAATATGTTTCCAATAAACATGGTTAACTAGAATAATCTGAAAAACCATATTCGATTCAACTAGCACTGACTTTCTGAGCCAGAAAGCAACAGTATCTTTCACTATTCAGTGCTACATCCAGAGGTAAATAACCAATAATCTATTATACCACCAATTTACCTCAAACAATTCAAAAGCAAAGCAATTCTCCTTCATTTGGATGTAAAATAAAAACTGTCAGCATTGAAAATAACTTGAATTTATATTCTGCCTTAACAAAAGGCATTTCTAATGTATGTCACAGACAAAAAATGACAAGAAGACAAATATAGATCAAGTATGCAATTTTAAGGAAGATCTTGGAGGAAAGAAAGCTAAAGAAGTGACGTTGGCCAACCATTTGTTATGAAGGGCAGAGAGGTTAGAAGAACTAATAGTTGGAGGAAAAACAGGTTTTCTCCTCATCACTGCAAGAAATAATGGAGATAGGGAGGAAGTTAAAATGAGAACAATTTGCCGTAGAAAAATGGCAAGCCCCTTACTGAAAATCTCATGTGGGTCAAATGTAGAGAGACAGGACACTGTTAAGGGCAAGAACTTTCAAAAGTCAGAAAGTTATGTCGCAATGTTATAAAGCCCCAGTTAGGCCAAATCTGGATTATTACATACAGTTCTGGTCACCCCATTATAGGAAGGATGTCGAGGCTTTCGGGAAGGAGCAATAAAGGTTTATCAGGACGCTGCCTGGATTAGAACACAGGTGCTCTAATCGGAGGCCAGACAAACTTAGGTTCTTTTCTCCAAAGAGGCAGAGGCTGAGGAGAGATCCGATAGAGGTACACAAGATTAAGAGAGGCATAGATGGAGTAGATGGGCATGATCTTTTTCCCAGAGTAAAAGTGTCTGATACGGAGGGCATGCATTTAAGGTGAGAGGGCCTATTCCTGTGCTATACTGTCTAATGTTCTAGAATATTTTTAAGACATGGAGTTGATACATAAATGGAAAGTTTTCATGAAGAGTAACTTTTGGAGAGATAAAGGAGAAAATTATTAAAGAAAGTAAGGAGGAAGAGAATCCAAAGAAAAGAATAGAAGATCAACTCAAATTGTAAATGATTGAACAATGACGATGACGGGGAAATTAGAAAAGTGGTAAATTGGTAAATTAATTTATTATCGTCGCATGTACTGAGGTATAATGAAAAACTTGACTTGTGTACCACTCACTTCATGACAACAGTTCATTGAGGTAGTGCAAGAAAAACAGTAACAGAATACAGAACAAAGTGTAACATTTTCAGAGACAGTGCAATGTAAGAAGATAATAAGGTGCAAGCCATAATGAGGTAGATTGTGAGGTCATGAATTCAGTTCAAAGTAAATTTATTATCAAACTACATATTACATAGGTCACTACATATTACCCTGCGATTCTTTTTCTTGCTGGCTATCTGCAGTAAATACAAAGAAAAACAATACAATCAACAAAAAAAAAAACACATACAAGGTGGACAAGCATCCAATGTGCAAAAGACAACAACTGTGCATATCTCTACAAAAATAATAATAATACTCATGAAGGGAATAATACCTTACTATTAAAACAAGCTTGATCCAGTTTTAGAGTTAGACTCCCACAAATTACATTACAACTGATTCATTATTACAGATAGGACAATCCATTATAACCATTCAAATATACAGGATAAACAAGCAAGAACAACTTACTTAATAGATATAGTCATTCCATACACACATAATTGAAAGACTTTGGAACAGAAACAGGCTATACATTGCCCTGATAGTAATATCTACATCTGGTATCATCCCAAAGTATAAGAAATTAAGGCTACATAGCAATATCTATGCAAATCTTCAGAAAGCCACAATGCTAAACATGACTAGAATAGTTTGAAAGTTCCTAGCAATTGAGAAATGAGCTTGCTTGACTACGCCCATACCTTAGGTTTTATCAGCTTGAGCTGAGAAAAAATAAATTTCTATAATAATAATAATAATAATAATAATAATAATAATAATAAAAAATAAATAAGCAATAAATTCCAAGTACATGAGATGAAGAGCCGATGAAAGTGAGTGCATAGGTTGTGGGGTGAATGAATTTGAGTAAAGTTATTCCCTCTGGTTCAAGAGCCTGATGGTTGAGGGGTAATAACTGTTCCTGAACTTGGTGGTGTGGGACCTGAGGCCCCTGTACCTCCTTCATGATAGATGCTGCTTTCCTGCAACAGCACTCCTCTTAGATGTGCACAATGGTGGAGAGGGTTTTACCCATGATGGACAGGGCTGCATCCACTACTTTTTTTAGGCTTTTCCTGGGCATTTGGGTTTCCACACCAGGCCATGATGCAACCAGTCAATATACTCTCCACCTTGCATTTACAGAAGTTTGTCAAAGTTTTAAATGACATGCCGAATCTTCACAAACTTCTAGGAAAGTAGAGGCACCACTGTGCATTATGTGTAATTGTTGTTACATGCTAGGCTTAGAACAGATCCTATGAAATAATAACACATGGAATTTAAAGTTGCTGACCCTCTCTACCTTTGATTCTAAAGAGGATTGGCTCATGGACCTCTGGCTTCCTTCTCCTGTAGTCAGTTCTTTGGTTTTGCTGACATTGTTGTGGTATCATTCAGCCAGATTTTCAATATCCCTCCTATACTTTGATTCATTACTACCTTTGATTCAGCCAACAATAGTGGTGTCATCAGCAAACTTAAATAAGACATTGAAGCTGTACTTAGCCCTAGCCATAAGGATAAAGCAAGTAGAGCAGGATGGTAAGCACACAGCCTTGTGGTGCACCTGTGCTGATGGTTTCCATCTTATTCACCTAGGGGACCATTCAATAGTTTTATAACAGCAGGATAGAAACTACCCTTAAGGCTGGTGGAGTGGACTTTCAGACTTTTGTTTCTTCTGCCTGATGGGAGTTAGTGGGAGGAAGAGAGAATGCCTGGGGTGGAAGTGGTTTTTGACTATGTTCTCTGTTTCACTGAGGCAGCAAGTTAATATGTAGACACTGGTTGGTGTCTATAATTAGGCTGGTATAGGCACATTGGGGGTTTCCATAATAAACTGAGTGAGACAGTGAAGTGGAGATGGCAAGAGTGATTTTGTTCAAGCAAAGACAATACGTGATAAGACAAATAACTGAAGGAAAGAAGCAAAATAAAAAGACTAGAAAAGTTGTTATCTGAAGCAATGTATCTAGTGATTTCTGAATGTTTCTGAAAAGACAGATCTATTTTTACACTGCTTGTTTCAGCTTCTAACTTATAATGATGGGAATGAATGGTCACTGAATCTAAAGCAGATTTGTAACTACTTGGTACATTAAAAATGCATCATGTATGCAAGTCCTTTGTATCTGTGTAGGGAAGAATGACTCTCAAGGAAGAAGTGGGAGTTTCTTCAACTATTCAGAAGAAAAATTTGAAAGGATGTGCGCAATGTTAATATTGCTGCTTGGATCCCTGGACCCCATAATGATAGATCCTTCATGGTAACCTCTGTCTCTGGGTCAAATCTTGCTCAAATAGCAGCTCCTGTTTAAGATGCTACTAAACTAAAACTTCAGACATTGTCTTGTGGTTTGTTTAGATACCATTTAAGGCAGGAATGAATGGTGAAGGAAATAAAAACAAACAAGTGTCATTCAACAAACTGGCTTTCTTTCATTTTACAACCATGATTTTTTTTAAAAAAACATTTCACCAAGCCTTTCAGGGAATACAAAATGCCAGAACTGTGAATGAAATAAAAATGTTGATACATTTTTGTGTTCACAAGATAAGTAGAAATAACTTCTAACATTGAAAAGTCTTGAAAACTAAGTATTCATGTCAGCACACACATGAGCTGTGAATTTTAACATACCGGTAGTTCACAAAGTCTCTATGAATAGTAATGAAGGCATTAGTACTTTAATTTTGCCACTACAGATTTCATTACTGTTTGGTAAGACCTGAATGCATCTTTGGTTTCCAATCCCAAAAGCCTGTCCTGGAGGCAGTGTAAATGCTAAAAGACTATTTCCCCATAGGTGGAGAATCAAGGCAGCAGTGTTATTTGGGACTGAGAAATTTCATCATTCAGGAATGTTTGAAATTTGAAATCCGTGTATCTATTCAACATACTCATGCTTGTTGACTCTAAGGAAAGTGCATTAGAGGTTGAAAAGTTGTCACAATCAACACACTGTGGGTGCAGTACTTAGTGCACTGAATAATCTACTCTTTCCCTAGTTTTTTCCACCTTTTAAATTTTAAGTTGTATTCTTAATTGTACTGTTCCACAATGGATTAAAATCTTCTTTTCCCCAGGATCACTATATGCAGGACCCCAGGATGCAGTTACGCGTACTAAGGGGACGTTAAGGGAAATAGAAGTCGTAAAGGGAGAGACAGTATACAGCACCCTAACTTGAGGCACAAGACACGACTGACAGTTAGTAGAGCAGGGACTTCCAAAAAAAAAGAATGAGGCACTGGAGCGCAGGAAGAACCATAGCTCTGCAGGCAGTGAGCACTCTTTGTCACAACGCATCTGAAACTTGGCAATGTCATCCAAATAAACAGACATTCCCTTCCTCTGGTGCTCCTCCCCCTTTTCCTTCTCCATGGCCTTCTGTCCTCTTCTACCAGACTCTCCCCTCTCCAGCCCTGTATATTTTTCATCAATCAACTTCCCAGTTCTTTTCTTTACTTCACACCTCCACATTCAGGTTTCACCTACCTTGTGTTTCTCTCTCTTTTTTCCCCACCTTTTAAACCTACTTCTCAGCTTTTTTTCTCCAGTCCTGCCAAATGGTCTTGGCCCAAAATGTCAACTGCATTCCTCCAGCATTTTCTGGGTGTTGCTTGGATTTTCAGCATCTGCAAATTTTCTCTTGTTTTAGACATTATTGAGGAAGCATAACTTAGTAACCAGGGTGCCCAACAGTTTCCCTTGACTCACAGCATGGAATGAGATCATGCAATTTAACAGTTGGTAAGTCAAGTACACCATCTCAGCTTTCTTTATAGAGATTTACAAAAAGCAAGTTGCACAACAATACAGCACTAGCCGGAACCAAATGGTGAATTAAAGCCAATCAGTGCACCTGCCAACTTCGAAGATTCCTCTTGAGGTGTTCAAAGTGACCTCGGCTTTGTATGTGTGGTCAAGAAACATCTTTGGGGATTATGAGACCCTTGTCAATCGTGCTAACTGGAATACTATAAAGGTAGCTTGCTGAGCACCAGCTCTATCCCAACTAACATTCAGATTTCAATCTGAATCCCTATTAACGTAATTTTCATTGTTATAATTGTCTTCATCAATTCCCTTTTGTAAAAAGTGAAAAATAAACATCAATGGAGAATCAACCTACGATGAGTTCAAAATGTAGATTGAGAATAAAAATATTCAGATTAGGAATGTGATTTCTTGTGCAACAGATAGAGCACCATATATGACAGGTCGTCATGCTGGTATAGTGGCATTTATTAAAGAAGAAATTCCAAGTCTGTTTGCAATCCATTGTGTAATTCATCGCCAATATCTCACAGCAAAAAACCAGTGACTTCTTTCAAGCATGACTCCTGTAATATCTGCTATCAACAAAATTAAAGCTCATCCATTAAATAGCAGAATATTTCACGAGTTAGGCCAAGATAACGATGAAGAGTTTGAACGCTTACTTCTTCACATCAAAGTGCACTGGCTGTCAAAAGGCTGCTGTCAAAAGACTAAGGAGCTGGTGGTGGACCGGGCTAAGGCACTGGTGACCCCTGTTTCCATCCAAGGGGTCAGTGTGGACATGGTGGAGGATTACAAATACCTGGGGATACGAATGGACAATAAACTGGACTGGTCAAAGAACGCTGAGGCTGTCTACAAGAAGAGTCAGAGCCGTCTCTATTTCCTGAGGAGACTGAGGTCCTTTAACATCTGGCAGACGATGCTGAGGATGTTCTACGAGGCTGTGGTGGCCAGTGCTATCATGTTTGCTGTTGTGTGCTGGGGCAGCAGGCTGAGGGTAGCAGACACCAACAGAATCAACAAACTCATTCATAAGGACAGTGATATTTTGGGGGTGGAACTGGACTCTCTGACGGTGGTGTCTGAAAAGAGGATGCTGTCCAAGTTGCATGCCATCTTGGACAATGTCTCCCATCCACTCCATAATGTACTGGTTAGGCACAGGAGTACATTCAGTCAGAGACTCATTCCACCGAGATGTAACACTGAGCGTCATAGGAAGTCATTCCTACCTGTGGCCATCAAACTTTACAACTCCTCCCTCGGAGTCTCAGACACCCTGAGCCAATAGGCTGGTCCTGGACTTATTCCCACTTGGCATGATTAACTTATTATTATTTAATCATTTAGGGTTTTATATTGCTATATTTCTTCACTATTCTTGGTTGGTATGGCTGTAACGAAATCCAGTTTCCCTCGGGATCAATAAAGTATGTCTGTCTGTCTGTCTGACAAAACATTTCTTTGATCTTTTTGACACTGTGGTTGAATTTTCGCTCAAAGTCAACAGAGCTTGGGGAACAAGACTGAATTTCTATGTGGAGATGTGACATACCTAGCTGATCTGTATGACAAAATGAACATTTGAAATATGAAACAGCAGGGTGAGTATTTCAGTTTAATCCAAGCAAAATTTCAGTGTCCACTTTTAGCAGAAAATTGGAAATATATAAGTTAAACATTGGAAGAAGAATGTTCTCAGTTTCCCTGCATGGCAAATATGGCACTCTCTTTCACAGATGGTGATTTGCAAGAGGACTGCTTACACTAGCAGTTGCTGAAGAAGGATTTTCAGAATCACTTCAAGGATTTGAGTGATCCAGATAATCCAAACTAAGTAATTAACCCTTTTCTTTGCAAGATGGAAGAACAGGAAGAGAACTTACAAGGAGAAATTACCAAAATTCAGAATGATGAAGAAGCAAAAATGCTTTTCAAAAATGTTGGCATTTGTGGTACGTGGCTACACTGTCATACGAAGTTTCCTGGTCTTTGGAGAAGATCCAAACTGTTAGATGTCTTTTAAATATTAGTGCAGTCAATTACAAAGAATGAGCTTGTGAGTGAATATGATCATTGAATTAACTCAATGCTGCAGTATGCAGAACAATAGTCACTTACTTTGTTCACACTCAAAAATTATACTTAGAATTATACATCACCTTAGAGGAATTGCACAAACAACACAATATCCTTCCTTAAACTTTTGAGAAGCAGCATTCTAATCCCTTCAGCCTCTGTAACAAGGGAATAAAAACTTCTTACTGATATAAAACTTCTGCTCATTTGAGATATCACTTAGCGATTTCCAGATGGGAGGGTGCTGGTTGCTGCATCATATAAGATTTTTATATTCAGCCTTGAGATTTTCTATGTTGGTTTCAGTAGCAACGGATGGTATTTTGTGCATAGTGTACAGTGACATGGTTCATACGATGCTTTGCAAAGCATGCAATGCCTCAAACATGGAACCATTTACGGCATTAAGTTCAAAATACTGTGTATCTTTCACAGTTACTTGTTTGTCTTTATGATTATCAGGTTTCAAAAGAACCAAGTCCCCAGGCTATATTGCAAAGTTCCCTATTCTCGGTATCAGCTTTCATAAACTTATCAGCTTACTCACATTCATATTGATGGTGAAAATATAGCTCCTGGTGGAAGATGTACATGTACGGGCTATGCAAAGACAAATGTAGCTGGCAGTATTCCAGTCCCTGAACATAGTGTTTCATTGCCTTCCCAGAGGTAGTTATGAAATATTTGCTTCCATAATTTTCCATCATTATGAGCAATACAGATGATTTTCTTTAGTGTTCACTTAAATTACTGTTCCAATAGCTTGTGGCCTGTGGGGTGTGATTTTTCAATGTGTAAAACCCAGGCAATCTGCAAACTTCCTGAGGTCACCACTGATGAATGTGCTCCACAATCAATCTTCACCATTTTCCATGTATGATACAGTGATTCGGAAGGATAATGTTCTCAGAAATAGAACTGACAATCACTATGACACTATTACAGCTGATATCGCAAATGAATGATCACCAGAGTATGGAAAACCAAAATCAACTTTGCCCTTGATCCTTCAGATAACTCTGATAGCTCTACAGACTCCTGTAAATTTCACATTGTAGTTGCTTAATATTGTGGGCATTTGTTGATTTTAATTTAACAATCCATTGACTGTGCATTGACAATATAATGACCTCATCTTATTGCAATTCATGGGATTGTTCAGACTACACCTAGAGCATTACGTACAGTCTTGGTCTCCTGACCAAAACAACATGTATTTGATATTTTGGAAGTGAGGTGATTAGACTATTTGTAAGAAAGGTAAGTTTACCTTTCAGAAGAGACTGAGCTGACTAGCCTGCATTTTCTAGAGTTTGTAAGAATACCAAAGAGCTGACTAGCCTGGAGTTTCTAGAGTTCGTAAGAATCACGAAGAGTAGGGGGTCCCAGAACAGATCCCTGAGGCACACCACTGGTCACCGACCTCCATGCCAAATATGACCCATCTACAACCACTCTTTGCCTCCTGTGGGCAAGCCAGCTCTGGATCCACAAAGCAATGTCTCCTTGGATCCCATGCCTCCATACTTTCCCAATAAGCCTTGCATGGGGTACCTTGTCAAATGCCCTGCTGAAATCCATATACACTACATCTACTGCTTAACCTTCATCAACTTTAGTCACATCCTCAAAAAATTCAATCAGGCTCGTAAGGCACAAGCTGCCTTTCACAAAGCCATGCTGACTATTCCTAATCATATTATGCCTCTCCAAATGTTCATAAATCCCGCCTCTCAGGATCTTCTCTATCTACTTACCAACCAGTGAAGTAAGACTAACTGGTCTATAATTTCCTGGGCTATCTCTAATCCCTTTCTTGAATAATGGAACAACATCCACAACCCTCCAATCCTCCAGAACCTCTCCTGTCCCCATTAATGATGCAAAGATCATTGCCAGAGGCTCTGCAGTCTCCTTCCTCACCTCCCATAGTAGTCTGGGGTGCATCTCGTCTGGTCCTAGTGACTTATTTAACTTGCCCTCTACTGCGCCTATTGTCTTTATTGAACTGCCTATTATTTATTGTACTGCCTGCACCGTTTTGTGCATTTTATGCAGTCCTGTGTAGGTCTGCAGTCTAGTGTAGTTTTTGTATTGTTTCATGTAGCACCATGTTCCTGAAAAACATTGTCCTGTTTTTACTGTGTACTGTACCAGCAGTTATGGTCGAAATGACAATAAAAAGTGACTTGACTTGACTTGATGCTTTCCAAAAGCTCTAGCACAGCTTCTCCCTTAATATCTACATGCTCAAGCTTCTCTGTCCACTGTAAGTCATCCCTACAATCGCCAAGATCCTTTTCCGTAGTGAATACTGAAGCAAAGTATTCATTAAGTACCTCTGCTATCTCCTCCGGTTCCATACACATTTTTCCACTGTGAAACTTGCTTGGTCCTATTCTCTCACATCATATACTCTTGCTTTTTACATACTTGTAGAATGCCGTGGGGTTTTCCTTAATCCTATCCACGGCCTTCTGGCTCTCCCAATTTCATTCTTCAGCTCCTTCCTGCTAACCTTGTAATCTTCTAGATCTCTTTCATTACCTAGTTTTTTGAACCTTTCGTAAGCTCTTCTTTTCTTCTTGACTAGATTTACAACAGCCTTTGTACACCACGGTTCCTGTACCCTACCATTCTTTCCCTGTCTCATTGGAATGTACCTATGCAGAACCCCATGCAAGTATCCCCTGAACATTTGCCACATTTCTTCCGTACATCTCCCTGAGGACATCTGCTCCCAATTTATGCTTCTAAGTTCCTGCCTGATAGCCTCATATTTCCCCTTACTCCAATTAAAAGCTTTCCTAACTTGTCTGTTCCTAACTCTCTCCAATGCTATGGTAAAGGAGATAGAATTTTGATCACTATCTCCAAAGTGCTCTCCCATTGACAGATCTGACACCTGACCAGGTTAATTTCCCAATACCAGATCAAGTATAGCCTCTCCTCTTGTAGGCTTATTTCCATATTGACTCAAGAAACCTTCCTGAACACACCTATCAAACTCCACCCATCAAAACCCCTCGCTCTAGGGAGATACCAATCAATATTTGGGAAATTAAAATCTCCCACCACAACAACCTTGCTATTATTACATCTTTCCAGAATCTGTCTCCCTATCTGCTCCTCCATGTCCCTGTTATTATTGGGTGGCCAATAAAAAAACACCCAGTGGAGTTATTGACTCCTTCTTATTCCTAACTTCCACCCACAGAGACTCCGTAGACAATCCTTTCATGACTTCCTCCTTTTCTGCAGATCTGCTGTCATATGCATGACTCAAAAAAATTATTCTTTAATGCAGCTTCAATATTATTGACTGTGATAGGCCAGGACACAAGTTCATAATCATAAATTTTATATATTGTTTAGCCACTGTTGCATCATGACCAGCAGGCTTAATTCAGGCGCAACATTTGCGATTCCAGTGCTGTAAAGTGATGTTAAACTTACATAAGCAGTGAAAAATTGTTGTATAGAGATTTCAAAACTCAGAATGTCAGTCACCTGAGATTACATTCAATGTTATGTGAGCAATTTTGGATTTGAATGTCTTTTTCTAATGGAAGGGCTTACAGTTGAACTACTATTTAAAAGAAAAATCCTAGTATGTCCTTATTGAGTAGAATGACAGTGAAGATAGTTGAAGGTTTGTTCATTGACCATGTTGACAGATGTATGAATCAGCACTCTGACTGCAAGCTTCAAATACTTCTCTCCAGGTCAGAGAGCTCAAAGGAGTGCAATGAATAACAAATGCACATTCCAACAATCAGAACTGTTATTGCCTTCTGCACTGACTTCAATGTTTGCTTCAAAGTCTAATAAGTTGAAATGAACTGGGTTTGCTGAATGACAAATTCCTACAAATTTGCCACGTGACTTGCATTGCTTTTCCATAACAGTAAAACATACTATTTTGCAAAGGTTGCTGCCAAAAGATTAAAGGCCAGTGATGTTGGCAATTCTTTTTGATAGTTTCAAGTGAAAAATTCTGCCATGGTGTTTATTTTTTCCCTGATACTATTCACGATAGTACCTTTCCACCTCAGAGCACTTCCTCTGAAAATGATAATGATCTTGCTAACCTCAGCAACTTGGATAGTTCAATATCTTTTCTCAAGAGTTTTCCACCAAAGGTGCTTCAAAGATCTGCATTTTCAGTTCTCAATCAAGATTGTAAATTTTACATTTTACAGCAAGTTGTGTCAAGAATGTGTAAAGTTGATCAAATGTTTTGTCTGCTTCTTGCCTAACGTGACTGAATATAATTGGCTCATATCCCAAGCTCCACATTCAGTGCAGGTTTGGCTTCAGTTTTCTTAGTCATATTCTCAAATTCTCTTATAATTCGTAAACAGGCACTCAGCCCATCCAGACAATGCTGGCTCTCAGAGTAATACCATTAATCCAATTCATCCATTTATTTTCCTGCAACTGACTCTCCCTCTCTCTCTCTCACATGTGTGTCATCTCTTGCCTGATTCTTCTACGGTGCACCTACCAACACTTGGAATAACTTACAGTGGCCAATTAACCAACCAACCAATCAGCATATTTCTTTTTTGGTTTGAGAGGAAACTGCAGCACCCAGAGGAACTCATGCAGGATATGAAAACTCTACATAGCTAACACTGGAGAAATGCATTGAGCCCTGATCACTGGAAAAGCTCCACTGTGCTGTAGACAACAGTCATAAATAACCTATAATTCTTCATCTTCATATTGCAATAAGAGTGCAGCTTTACTTACAGTATCAGTGATCCAAATTCACTCACTGCTCCTCAAACACCCACTTTTCCCAACAGGCATATTCATAATGGATACTAAACAACATGACATTAGAAATGTTCTTTCATCAAATCAGTGGACAAATACAGCATAGGTGCGCTGCATCATTGTTTATTCTTCAACACTGGTTGGCTTGCACAGGTTCTACTTAAATAGACTGGATGGTAGAATGCACCTTTTTATTGGTAGCTGCAAGGTTAACTGGCAGGATGGTGCATGCAGAGCAATCCTACACTGGTTTATAAGTCTAGGCAAAGGAACTTTCTGGGTGGTCCTTACATTCAAAAAGATAGCTATTGCCAGTGCAAAACTACAACAGGCAAGCCTAGGATATGTATAATCAGGCACTCACCTGATAACCACTCACTGTTTCTAGGATGTAAAGCAATTGTTGCTTTCTTTATCATGATGTCCAAGACACCAGACATGCTCAGAACCTTACAGATTAACTTTAAGATCAAGCATACTAACACAACAGCACAGATGCCATATTGAAATTAGAGTTATAAAGTAATATGGAAATAGGTCCTTCAATACATCTGGGCCATGCTAACCACAACATCCTCCCTGTTGCTCATATTTGGCCCATAACCCTCCAAGTTCCTCCCCTCCATCTATCCAAACGCCAATTAAACCTGCCTCAACCACTTCCTCTGGCATATCTTCCAGGTACTCACTACCTTTTTGTGTAAATAAAGTACCTCTCAAGTCTCCTAAAAATCTTTCCCTCCTTATCTTGTATCTGTGCCCTCTATTTGGACCTCCCCCCAAACCTGGGGAAAGACTATGACAGTCCACTTTATCCACACCCCTCCTGTTTTCATAAACTCCTATGAGGGCACCCCTCATTCTCTTGTGTTCAATGGAATAAAGATCCAGTATGGCCAACCTCTCCCTACAACTGAGGCCAGTTAAACCAGGCAGCACCTTTGTAAATCGCTTCTGCACTCTCCTATGCCATTCCTATAACTGGGTATCAAAACTTTTCACAATATTTTAAGTGTGGCCTCACCAACAACTTATACAATATAACTGCAACATAATGTGCCCACTTCTAAACTCAATGCCCTCCATGACTGACGATGGCCAGCATTCTAAACATCTTCTTCACCACTCTGTCTACTTGCATGGCCATTCAGGATCATTTGTCGCTGGAAATGAAAGTGAGAAAAGATCTTTAAAGTAAAAGTAAATGGCTGGACCTTCAGAATTTAAGTAAGCTATTTTTCTTTAAAAGCAGCTTCAGTTACTTTAAGAGAAAGTATGAATAGTCCTGTGAAAAACATTACATTCAGTTTCATGAAGTGTGCAGAAAAGCAAATTATAGATAGCTACAGTATCAACCTTAGTTAATGCAAAAAAAGGGGTTCACTTTAATTATAGGATAAAATGATCATTCACAGCTTGGCTCAAAAAAGTTATTGTGCAGCTTATCAACATCACCATGCACCTGACCAGCAACAGAAGCTGCCATGTTTTAATTTGGGCTTATCTCCAACAAACTGTCAACTACACTATTTGAATTAACAAACAGAACTCACCACACATTAAATCTGCAAGAAAACTGAAAGAACTGTATTCATATCTGGGTAGAAGATATCTCCTGTAATTCGACTTATAATTATGATGCTCTATTAGATCATTTCACTCATTTGAATTGTTCCTTCCTTCACCTCCTACACTCCAGTGGACTCAAATTCCCATACCCTTTTAAAATAAAGCCTTCGGAAGATGTGCACTAGCTCCAAATTCAAACATACTTCATTTTAGATTCTGTCTTATCCTTCACAGTTATTGATAGAAAGGAACCAATTGTGCTTAAAAAAACAGAACAGACAGAAGTTTAATGATTTTTCTTAATCCACAAAAATAGAAGATATTATACTCTGGATTTGTGGCAAGTGCGGCACCTCCAGTCTCTACTTCTGATGCAAGTTTAGGTCAACGAATATCTTCAGCAGCTTGAGCTTCATTTCATAGAATGACCTAGTTTGGTACAATTTGCCATGTTGCTGAATCTCTGATATTGGGAACTGGGATGGAGATGTGGGAAAGGAGCTGAAGAGGCAGTCATTACTTCCCTCTGTGTTATTCCTGTGCTCTCCAGGAATTGATGTACAAACGTCTGGACAATGTTGACAGAAAAATCATAAAGATTAGAAACTTAAAATATTCCCATTTGAGCCATTAAAGTGGTTATCTGTAACAATGTATATGGGTGGGTGAAACAGGAGAAAAGAATGTTTGTGTGGAGAGCATAACTGACAGAACTATTGCAGTAAATTGTCCACCAGTTTTGTAATATCTAATGTGTGGTCTGTGATAACATACTGTCAGGTAGAATTGCAGCTGCTGTCACTTCTGTCAACACCATACAAGAAGTAGAGTTCTGCCACAATTTTAAGCAAGAAATAACATGAGTAACTAACTCAAAGCAGACAGATCTTTCAGTGTTAGATTCTAAGCTTCTCCTGATTCCCAAGCCTTTGATATAAATCCCAAAGCCCCATAATTGGTTCAGGAGATTCCAAATGAGATGGTGCACAACTGACAGAGTAAGCAATGTGCACACCCTTTCTTTAAATTGCAGTTAATCTTTTTTTTAAAACGCATTCACAAAGAAATTCCAGTGATAAACTGGTACTAACAGTTTAAAAGGTTAATTATAAAAATGCAAATATAAGCAGTAACTTATTAGTTCAAGATGCTGAAAGCATCCAAAAGCTGCTCTTAACCAGTGAAATACTATTTGTCTGGCCCACCTCTCAAGCAACCCAAATCCAAAAACACTTATCCCTTTTATAGCTCAATACCTTATTAGCCTGAGACACATCCGTGGTTAAAAAATTAAAATGATCCATCTTGCCTTCTAACCAGTTTTAACACATACCTAATCATATCAGATTTTGATGTTGCTGAAAATGGCATAACCTTAGAAAGATAAAGCATTATTTTTATTTTGAACAATTTTTTAAAAATTTTAAATGTGGCCCCCAAGACTAAGAGGAATATGGGGCAAACACTGGAAATTGGGACTAGCTGGGTGGACACTATGGTTAGCAGGGACTGGTTGAGACAAAAGGCAGTAATGCTCTGTGACTCTAAGCTTGGTTCCACTGGTGCCAGTAGTTCTCTGGTACACTCTATCCTCGTAATATGCGAGGGATACGTTCCTTGCAGTCGACGCATAATGTGAATAATTATTTAAATAGAGAAAATAGGGATGTGTTCTGCAGGGCTTCCTAAATATGTTTTATCTATAATTTATTCACATTTTCATACCAATACGACACAAAAGCAGTACCACAATGCAACATTCGTATTATATGTAATCAATTTAAGGTAATATTCAATGTAATAAATCATAGAAAGTTAACATATTAGGGTGTAGAGTACTCACCAACAGTGGCAGGTGTGTTTGCTCCAGGAGATGAGTGGTTGTTGTGGTGTCGGCAGCTTTACATAGATGAGGTGGATGGTTGTGGGTTGTCAAGATCATCAGGCACAGCAAGGAGTGAAGGAAGACTCACAGAACTCTCAGAACTGCCAGCAGCAGGAGATGACACCGATTTGAAGAAAGTGCTGAGGGTTGTTTGCTTGGCAGCATTTTGTTTTCCAGCATAAATTTGCTTGTAGGGAAGAAGGGTTGACGGCAGGGAACGACTGAAATTCTGACTCCGTTCTAAACTTGGGTCCGTGTCCATCGCCATTTGTGCCAAGCGTTCCAACTTCCACCATTCCCTCACCGTTGGTAACCTCCCAGGATTTTCAAATTCGTCTGTGCTTGCTACATCTGAGAGATAGTTCGCCTTAAAACAAAATACGCCTTGAATGTGGATCACACCTTGGTCGACTGGCTGAATCAGCGATGTTGTGTTAGTCAGCAGGAAACGCACTGGTATGTTAGGATGAATGCTGTCCAAATGTTTAGGATGGGCTGGCTCATTGTCAAGCAACAAAAGAACTTTAAAGGCAAGATCCTGTTCCCGACAGTAGTGTCCCAGTGCTGTGTTACCTTCACCTCATGCCGCGCTATTTATAATTTCCAACCTTTTTTTCAAGCATTAAAGTGGTTCTCTGCTGCTCAGCCGATGGCCCAGGAATTGACATCGGACGCTTAGGAGGCATAGTTAAATATTTCAAGCACAAAATCACTGCACCATAGGTAAAACCAACAAAAGTTTAAGAGCGCAAGATCACACATCCACACCTTGCCAAAACCAATGCAAGACTGGCGGGAGTGAGATTGTGAGGCGCACACAACTGACTTGTATTGGTGGGAAAGCAATGCTTCTCATCCCAAAAGTGAGACTGTGAGGCATGCGCACAGACAGACAGACATACTTTATTGATCCCGAGGGAAACTGGGTTTCGTTACAGTTGCATCAACCAAGAATATAGTAGAAATATAGCTAAATAAAACCAGAAATAATTAAATAATAATAAGTAAATTATGTCAAGTGGAAATAAGTCCAGGACCAGCCTATTGGCTCAGAGTGTCTGACACTCCGAAGGAGGAGTTGTAAAGTTTGATGGCCACATGCAGGAATGACTTCCTATGACGTCAGTGTTGCATCTCAGTGGAATGAGTCCCTGGCTGAATGTACTCCTGTGCCTAACCAGTACATTATGGAGAGGATGGGAGACATTGTCCAAGATGGCATGCAACTTGGACAGCATCCTCTTTTCAGACACCACCGTAAGAGTCCAGTTCCACCCCCACAACATCACTGGCCTTATGAATGAGTTTGTTGATTCTGTTGTTGATTCTGTTGGTGTCTGCTACCCTCAGCCTGCTGCCCCAGCACACAACAGCAAACATGATAGCACTGGCTATCACAGACTCGTAGAACATCCTCAGCATCGTCCGGCAGATGTTAAAGGACCTCAGTCTCCTCAGGAAGTAGAGACAGCTCTGACCCTTCTTGTAGACAGCCTCAGTGTTCTTTGACCAGTCCAGTTTATTGTCAATTCGTATCCCCAGGTATTTGTAATCCTCCACCATGTCCACACTGAACCCTTGGATGGAAACAGGGGTCACCGGTGCCTTTGCCCTTCTCAGGTCCACCACCAGCTCCTTAGTCTTTTTCACATTAAGCTGCAGATGATTCTGCTCACACCATGTAACAAAGTTTCCCACCATAGCCCTGTACTCAGCCTCATCTCCCTTGCTGATGCATCCAACTATGGCAGAGTCATCAGAAAACTTCTGAAGATGGCAAGACTCTGTGCAGTAGTTGAAGTCTGAGGTGTAGATGGTGGAGAGAAAGGGAGACAGGACAGTCCCCTGTGGAGTCCCAGTGCTGCTGACCACTCTGGCTGACACACAGTGTTGCAAGTGCATGTACTGTGGTCTGCCAGTCAGGTAATCGATAATCCATGACACCAGGGAAGCATCCACCTGCATCACTGTCAGCTTTTCACCCAGCAGAGCAGGGCGGATGGTGTTGAAAGCACTGGAGAAGTCAAAAAACATGACCCTCACAGTGCTCGCCGGCTTGTCCAGGTGGGCGTAGACACGGTTCAGCAGGTAGACAATGGCATCCTCAACTCCCAGTTGGGGCTGGTAGGCGAACTGGAGGGAGTCTAAGTGTGGCCTAACCATAGGCCAGTCATACAACATACAACACATGACTTGTATTGGCGGGAAAGCAATGCTCCTCGCAAAACTGTGAGTTATGAACGCATATAAGGAGACGTTGGTAGAAATAGGTTCCTTGAATAACTGTGAATCCACATTGTCTGAAGATGCATATAACAAGGATAGGGTGTACCTCTACAAGTGGCCATTTATACCAACTGATAAAATAATTTATTTTTTCAAAATAAGAGTTCTACCATACAAGCTGATCAAAGATAGGTTGAAACTCTCTAGTCCGGTACCCTTGTGACCTGATCAGTGCCTGCCCACAGAAACTGCCCCCTGACCACGTTCCCCTGAGCAGAACTTTTCTTTTTAAGTACAGTCACTTTAAACAAACCCTGAGTTGCACAAGGGTTCCAAGAACTGTCTATAATCCATTTTCCTGAATTAGGAAATACTGTTGCAGAGGTAGCAAAGGTTGCAGATTAATTAGCTATAGATAAATAAAATTTTAGTTAATTTTAGATATTAGTTAGGTCTTACATAAAACTCCTTAATTAGTGCAGTTCTATACTATAGATTTAAAACATCCCAAACCACAGGAGTTGTCAGACCAGAGAACTTCAACCTATATTTTGGGTAGAAACATAATCAAGTCCTGTTGATCAGTTATGCGCATTGAATCTTCCTCTTTAGCAGTTAACTGCTTGTTTATTAAAATAAATCTTCATCAACAACAGATACCTTAGAGCTCCTAATGACTGGATGAAAGACAGGGCTATAATCAGACAGGCTCCAGAATTTTACAACATGCAAAATAGATGGATCATGTGCATTTATACATGCAGATCACAAACAGCATTGCAGCAAATTCAACAAAAAAAATGTTTAGAAGAGGCATCAAAATAAGATGAAACATTCGTTCATAAGATATAGGAGTATGATTAGGCCATTTGATCCATCAAGACTGCTCCAGCTTTCCACCATGGCGAATTCATTATTACTCTCAAACTCATTCTCCTTCTGTCTTCTCCCCATAACCTTTGATGCCTTGACTTATCAAGAACCTATCAACCTTCACTTTATATATACCCAATGACTTGGCCTCCACAACCATCTATGACAATGAATTCCACAGATTCACCACCCTCTGGCTCAAGAAATTCCTCATCTGTTCTAAAGGGGCATCCTTCTATTCTGAAGCTGTGCTCTCTGGTCCCATACTCCCCAGCTATAAGAAACATCTTCTCTATGTCCACCCTATCTAGGCCTTTCAATGTTCAATAGGTTTCAATGAGAACTCCCTCCCACCCATTCTTCTAAACTTCAGTAATGACACGCTCAGGGCCATAAGACGCTCCTCATACCTTCTTTTCACCTCTGCTACCATCTGACTGTTGGGCTGACTTACTCAACCAGCTGGTAGGATCTCATGTAACATGTGCTTTGACTTGGCTCAGTCTTGTTTCTACTGTAAACTAAGTGCTGACCATAAATGCTACCTACTATCAGGAAATAGACAAGGAGTTTGGGGAATGGAAATTCTGCACAGATGTGATGGGAAGTATTTTTCGAAGGTATTGATATTTGTATTGGTACGGAAATTTTTTTGTTAAACGTTAAGATTTGGCATTTGAGTGGAAACACATTCTATTGGATTTCCTAACAACTGCAGGAAGGACAAAATCATGATAAATTATGGAATGACTATGGGACAAATTATCCTTTAGCAGTTAAAGACGATGGGTGAAATAAGTCAAACGTTTAGAAAATGAATCACAGATCCTCCCCAAGTTACAACAAAGTTCCATTCCTGAGAACTGTTTATAACCACTCAGATATTGCCATAAACTATTTTCCCACATTGCAAATGCTTGTCCACATCTATGCATGCAAGTTGGAAGTTCATAACTTGTATAAAGTATTTATATTTTCAGTATATAAGCAATATCTTTATAGTTATTATCAACAATTAAACCAGCTAACTCTAGAAAGGGTGACAGATAATACTAATCATTAGTTCATCTCTGTATACATTTACCCTATGGGTTAGAGTAGTGTATTCAGAATGGTACTACACAAAGGTCACACATTAAAATGCCATCTGATAATTCAAGGATAAGCTTCAGAAAGTGACTTTAAAATTGCTGAAGCTTAATTGCCATCCTCAGTCTGACTAAACTTCAACTCTAGCTGTATTCTATATGATTGGTCTTTTAAGTAAAAATAAGCTTCTATATGTGATCATTGATAAGCTTTTAATATGTAGACAGTACTGAGAAAATAATTTGCCAACTGGAAAATTCTGAGCCCTATTACAGGGAAGAAGATTTTAAATGTTACAGTGAAACTAAGTGAAGGAAGTGATACTTAAACCAGAGATAACACACATTTCAGAAATTAACAGATCAGCTATTGTCTCAACCTCACTTTCCTGGGCAATCAGATTTGTCCCAGGGAGTTTGGCTTCAAGCAATAGCACACAATTTATAGCCATAATCAGAGTCACTTTCTTTGAACCAAGATTGTAACTGCAGCTTCATCTGCCAGAGAGAAATTTCTATTGGGCTTTCTTCTATTATATATACATGAAATTTAAGGAAGGATTTACTGCTGTTAATGTGGAGCTTACACCACTGTTCACTGAGGGATGTCAGAATGATGCAAGAAATGGGGAACAGGATGGTTGAAGAAAACTGAAAAACATTTCAAAGAAGACAAAGGAGAATCAGTTGATATTGTGTACTTAAATTATCAGAAGGCCTTTGACAAGGTGCCATATATGAGGCTGCTTAACAAACTACAAGCCAGAAGTATTACAGGAAAGATTCTAGCACGGATAAAGCAGTGGCTGGTTGGCAGGAGGTAAAGAGTGGGAATGAAGGGAGCCTTTTCTGGCTGGCTGCCAGTGACTAGTGGTGTTCCACAGAGGTCTGTGTTGGGAACAATTCTATTTATGTTATATGTCAATGATCTGAATGATGAAATTGAGGCTTTGTTGCAAAGTTTGTAAATGATATGATGATAGGTGGAGGGGCAGGTAGTTTTTAAGGAAGTAGCGAGACTACAGAAGGACTGAGACAGATTAGTAGAGAGGGCAAAGAAATGGTAGATGAAATACAGTGTCAGGAAGTGTATGGTCATACCATACACTTTGGTATATGAAATGAAAGAGGTGACTATTTTCTAAATGGAGAGAAAATACAAAAAAACCGAGATGCAAAGGGACCTGGGAGTCCTGAAGGTTAATTTGTAAGTTGAGTCTGTGGTAAGGAAGGCAATGCAATGTTGGCATTCATTTCATGAAGGCTAGAATATAAAATCAAGGATATAATGTTGACACTTCATAAAGCACTGGCGAGGCCTCACTTGGAGTATTGCGAGCAGTTTCGGGCCCCTTATCTTAGAAAGGAAGTGCTGAAACTGGAGAGGGATCAAAGGTGGCTCACAAACATGATTCCAGGATTGAATGGCTTGTCAGGGCGTTTGATGGCTCTGGGCCTATATTCACTAGAATTCAGAAGAACGAGGGCAGACCTCATTGAAATCTATCAAATGGCGAAAGGCCTTGATATAGTGGATATGGAGAGGATGTCTCTATGGTGGGATAGTCTAAGACCAGAGGACACAGCCTTAGAATGGAGGGGCATCCTTTTAAAACAGAGATGAAGAGGAATTTCTTTAGCCAGAGAGTGGTAAATCTATGCAATTCTTTGCCACAAGCAGCTGTGGAAGCCAAGTCTTTATCCATATTTGAGACAGAGGTTGAAAGATTCTTGATTGGTAGGGCTTAAGGGATATAGGGAGATGGCAGGAGATTGGGGCCGAGAGGAAAATTGGATCAGCCACGATGAAATGGTGGATCAGACTCAATAGGCCAAATGGCCTAATTCTGCTCCTATATCCTATGGTTTTATGTTTTTTTAACATTTACTCCAGAAGGTGGGTTATGGGCAGAGGTTTCAGCGGGGGTGGAAAATGAGACTGTGTGCAGGAAAAGAAAGCAAGCCTAACTGCTTCATTCCACTCCTTTAATTCTTTATATAGGATGATCTAATTTGTCCCCTCAATACTACTTTTTGTCATTGCTATCGCTCCCTCATTTGACAACAAAATGCTTCAACAGTAGCAATTTCATATGTTCACTAATGGCTAATTGACTGATCAAAAACTATTAATCAAATAAATATGCTCATTCTTTCTATTTTCAAAAATCAGTGTGTATGAAATAACAAAAGAAAATTTGCAACTGAGAAGATTTTTTGTGACTTTTTTCAAAATGGACCAGGAAAATGAAATTCTTTGAATATGGGTGTAAGTTATTTCAGGCAATGGCACAGAAGTACCACACAAATTTAGGCAAACTTCTTCTGAAGACCTGAAAGAATCCTCTGCAGGGGTATTTCATTTTAACAGGGTTTGGGTCAACACTTGGCTTAGATCTGAAGTTGCAGGAACCAGCACAAGAGTTATTTTGGCTTTCCTCTATCATGTCCTGTTTAAGCTTACAGAAAATAAGAAGTCGGACATTGGATACATCCTTTAAATTTGAAGAAATCTGGCGAACTTTTATTCAATATTTTCATATGATCTGATTTTTGTACTGATTCTCTTCCAGCTATTTTTTCAGAACCTTGTATTTGATCAGAGAGTCTCTCTTCTCTTGTTTTCACTCTCAGGCTGGACTGTGCAGTCCTTTTTATTCTGTTTAGAATAGTGTTTTTTTTCCTTCTTTATAAAAATTTCTAATAGTCCCTCTTTTCTTCATAAATTGATAAGAGGAGAATTATATATTCTATATCACATTTATACATTGTAGATTAACACTATGTGTGATTCTGATATTGTTTATTTTACCTTCTGTATGTACTGCTATTGACATATATACCAGAGATATTCTCCTCTTGTTTGTATGCACACTTTTTTTTGATTTGAAAAAAGAAAGAGAGTTATTTGCATTGTTTTTCAGTAATATGGAGGTGCTCATCTCCAGGGCAACATAAAACTATGCCTTGTGAACAGCATGCAAAGAGAATTCAAGGTGATTTAGACAAACTGCGTGACTGGTCAGATACATGGCATAAGCAGAGTAATATAGATAAATGTGATAATTAATCATAAACACAAGAAATTCTGTAGATGCCAGAAATCCAAAGCAACACACACAAAATGAAACCAAGTGGTTGGGAAAGGTTAAGGACTGAGTGCTGATACAATCGATTGGAACGTATTGGTGTACAAAAGAACCTAGGTGTTACTACAGACTAGCCACTGGAAACAAGCACACTGGTATGCATGCATGTTTGCTGTTAAGAAGGAAATGCTGACCTCATTGCAAGGGGTTTTGGGTATAAAGAAAAGGCTGTTTTACAACAATTCACAGGACCTTGTGATACTACACCTTGGGTATCAGATGCAGTTTTGCTGCACTATGCCTAGGGTATTGTATGCAGTTTAGGCCCAGAGCCATCAAACTGTCCTCAAACATTAACCCTTTCCTCCTCAGATTCATTCTCATAAACCTTCTCTAGATGTGTGCTAAAAGCAGCACATCCTTCCTTAGATGTGCGGCCCAAACTACTCAAAATACTCCAAATGTGGTCTTGCCTACATCTTATCAAGCCTCAGCATTACGTACTTGCTTTTATATTTGAATCCTCTCAAAATAAATGCTGGCATTGCATCTGCCTTCTTTATCACCAACTCAACTTTTAGGGAAATCCTGCATGAGCATTCCCAAATCCTTTTGTACCTCCTATTTCTGAATTCTCTCCCCATTTAGAAAGTAGTCTGCAACATTATTTCTTCTACCTAAGTGCATAACCACACACTTCCCTGTGCTGTATTCCATCTGCCAATTCTTTGGCCATTCTCCCAACCTATCCAAGCCCTTCTACAGACTCCCTGCTTCCTCAACACTACCTGCTACTCCACCTATCTTTGTATTAACTGCAAACCTGACCAGAAAGCTATCAAATCAATCATTGCTTGTATGTCTTGTCTTCTCTTTTCACACAGGTTGCATATGGTCACAAGTACAACTGGAGTCACCTGCCTTCTAAAAGAGGGTGCAATGTACCTTAATCTCCATCACATCTGGTAGCTTGCCAAGGGCAATCTGTGAACTAAGGTCAGGCTTCTAATATTTTACTGGTACTCATGTTCACTTTGCAAATGGCAAGAGGGTGAGAATCCCATTCTGCTGCAAGATCAACTCATGTTTTCTTTCTGTTATTTTAAATTAATTTTACACTGACAGATTTTAGGGATAGGATCACATTAACTGTCCATCACCTAATTCATTACTGTCAGGGTTTTCAATGGTCTTCAAACTATTCCTCTCTAATATTGTCTGGGGAAGACCATGAAGATACAAAATACAATGTCTTGAGAAAGAATTCAGCCCCCACAACTATTGTCACATTTTACAGTCTCATTTTCTAAAGATAAAATACATTGAAGTGGAATTTTTGAGCTAATCTACAAAACATTGTGCATCATGTCAAATCAAAAGAAAAATTCCCAAAAATGTCAACAATTCACTAAAATCTAAAAACCAAAATTATGCAGCTGAGAAAGTATTCACTCCCTTTGTGATTATCACATTAACTTTCCTCAGGCAATAATACTGGATGATTTTACCAACTCACCTGGAGGATTATTTGGTTTTAATTAATTCATAAGAATAAATATCCCCTCTCTCTCTAAGGTTCAACAGTATAGTAGATTTTCAACAGACCAAACCAAAATGAAGACAAAAGAGCATCCAAGTCAAGTCAGGGAAATTACAATAGAGAAACAGAAAGCTGGGGAAGAGTACAAGACCATCTCAAAGGCAGTGAAAATACCTCAGAACTCAGTGGAGTTCATAGTGAAAAAGTGGAAAAAATATGAAACCACAGCCACAATGCCCACCCTCAGCCCACCCTCTAATGTTCTCTTCTAATATTTGTATTATTTGTTTATCTGTGCATTTGTAATGCTACTGTGACACTTTAATTTCTTTTGGGATCAATAAAGTATCTATCTACCTTTCTAAACTTAGTTGCCAGAGGAGAATAGCACTTGTAAGACAGGCTACTGAGATGCCAACAATCACTCTGAGTGAACTGCAGAACTCAATAGCTGCAACTGGAGATGAAGTTCATGGCTCACAATTTTTTCTCTCTCTATTGTTATGTATTGTATTGTACTGCTGCCACAAAGTCAACAATGTTCACAACACATGCCAGTGATATTAAATCTGATTCTGATTCTGATAATACCAATCAAGTCTTAATAAATAAAACTACTACTTCAAAATGTAAATGTACAAATGCAGCAGCGTTATATGTCTTTACATCCGGTACTTTCATGATATGCTTGGTAAACAATACTTGCAGATAAAAGAGAATTCATTGCAATTTCTTTCCTCATTTGTCCTCCCAACTTTTCTTGCTTCCTCCCCTAAGAAGCCTCATTCTGAAATCAATGGTAAATGATCCAACAATCCTCCAGCAGCCTCTCCAAAGTAATTTATTGCACTGGATTCAACCATGCAAGATCACTGTGATGTAAATTAAACATCCCTGTCTTTGTTCAATTATTTAATGAACTTTTGCTTTGTTGGCCAAAATTCACACAGAATTAAACAATGAAAGAATGTTTTTTTTCAAGTATATTAGTTTCATACAGAGAAGACAAAGATTTTCATAGTTCAGAAAATTGTCAGTTGATTTGCCACATCAACATTCCATGCACCCACCACTGTCAGAGGTAAGCTTTTCACACAGAGAGTGGGGGAATGCACTGCAGGTGAAGCCGGTAGAGGTGGATACAATAGGGTCTTTTAAGAGACTCTTAGTTAGGTACACGGAGCTCAGAAAAATAAAGAGCTATGCAGTAGGGAAATTCTAGGCAGCTTCTAGAGTAGGTTAAATGGTCGGCACAACATTGTGGGCCGAAGGGCCTGTAAACGCTGTAGATTGTAGGGGCTATAGATTTTCTATGTACTATGTTTCTATCATCAGTAAACAAGGAATGCTCACTAAGTAATTCATAGTATGTGACCAGTGAATTGAGCCATCCATTCATTTCCAAATATTGTCATTAATTGCCATTCTTGTTTAGTGGGTTTGATAAACAGCGATGTATTGGTCAAAGGAGCAGCAGAGCCAGTAATAGCTTTATTGAACTTCTGAAGGATCGATTTGTGACCAGAAACTTCAAATTTGCCAGGTTGTGCTCAATTCTAGTCAGGTTGAGGGGCCGAAGTCAGGCTCTGTAGTCTTGTGAGTACAAATAAGGTATGAGCCATAAATTGTGGTTTAAGGCCCAAAGTTACATCGAAAGGAGAAAAGAATGTGCAATATTTTCATGAGAACAAAGTCACAAATGCATTATAAGTGAATTGCTTGTGCATAAATGATGCTTCTTTGCTTGTTTAATGTTCAATAAACATATTTTAAATTTTGCATACACTGCATATTTATCTCATATTGAACGCAAGAGACTCCTGTGGGTGCAAGAGGCATTATAGTCAGCTAGAATATAGATGCAATAATTCCCCTTAGATAGATAGATAGATAGATAGATAGATACTTTATTCATCCCCATGGGGAAATTCAACTTTTTTCCAATGTCCCATACTCTTGTTGTAGCAAAACTAATTACATACAATACTTAACTCAGTAAAAAAATATGATATGCAACTAAATCACTATCTCAAAAAGCATTAATAATAGCTTTTAAAAAGTTCTTAAGTCCTGGCGGTTGAATTGTAGAGCCTAATGGCATTGGGGAGTATTGACCTCTTCATCCTGTCTGAGGAGCATTGCATCGCTAGTAACCTGTCGCTGAAACTGCTTCTCTGTCTCTGGATGGTGCTATGTAGAGGATGTTCAGAGTTTTCCATAATTGACCGTAGCCTACTCAGCGCCCTTCGCTCAGCTACCGATGTTAAACTCTCCAGTACTTTGCCCACGACAGAGCCCGCCTTCCTTACCAGCTTATTAAGACGTGAGGCGTCCCTCTTCTTAATGCTTCCTCCCCAACACGCCACTACAAAGAAGAGGGCGCTCTCCACAACTGACCTATAGAACATCTTCAGCATCTCTTATAAGCATCAGCTTATACCAAGCAAATATAAAATAAAGATACAGCCTGGTTTGTAAAAAGTATACAAGGTATACTGAATCCAAGTGGTCTATCTGGTATTAAACACCAAAGACATTTTCAGGTAAAATAACCAAGTTTTATATGATGCTCATCTAACATCCAGACAAGTGGTCTTTCCAGCAAAAGGCAACAATTAGCTATAAGAAGTATGCACTTGCTTGACCCCTTTGCTTGCAAATGTGATTTCCTATAACTCCCAAGTGCTCTCCAGTGATACAAACTAACAGAGGCCTGGGCATCAATACCTGTAAGTTGGCTCCGTTTTAATTTAGGGAATCCCAAGGAGGTCATTGAAGGAATTCAGCATCTTGGGACTGTGTTGGTCATTGATGCAAACAATGCATTTTACAGTAAGTTTTGATGTACATGTGACAAATTTAAAGCTAATCTTTATCTGTATAGTTTAGTTGTATTATTAAAGTAAAAATCCTGTGGCACTTTGCATCTTTGAGTTATGGCAAGGAATAATTTTAAAGCTATAATGATATTTGATGGGTATTTTCAAATGAAAACTAGCTCTACCTTTACAAAATTGACCTTTCTTACTTGAAACCTCAGCAACAGTTCTGCTCTGGTCTGAAAAATTTAATAGCCCTTTCCCAGGGTAGGACCAGTAAATTACTGCAGTAATACATTATTTTGTCAGCGGCGCTTACTGCAGAGCTTTAATCAAAGCAAACATCAGCCTTTAAGAACTTTCACATTATTTCACATAGCAATTTGTCTCTGATATTAATCAGTGCAAATATTCTAAATGTAGATTTAAATTTTATCAGAGTAAATAAAGAGTATACCTTTACACCTGATAGCACTAGCTCTGGAGGCCCCTTATGTAGTAAGAGTCAATGCTGCTCCATGGTAATAGTTTTGAATTGCTCTGTGTACTATAGAAAAGAAGCTTTTGATCCAGCTCCAAAATAAAAACTTAGGCATTCTACAATTTCAACAGATCTATTTTACAAATCAAATTCAAATATCTATTGGTTGTATTCCACATCGGGCACAACCACAAGAACCTGCACCTACAAATTAGCTTTAATTATAGGGTCCGTATTATGTTACATCAAGCATTACAGATCCCAGACTATTGTCGTCAGGCATCAATGAATATGTTAGATGCTTATACACACCCTTTTAAAAGGGGAGTTATGCCCACAACTATTTAATCATATATACTGAGATCTGTTTCAATCATCTAGCACGGAATTTCAAATAGAGAAAAGCTGGTGAGGATTTGTTAGCCTCCATCATTTGAGATTTCAAAACACATTTGCAAGTTGCTGGAGTAACTTTTAGGCAAGATAGTCCATCAAATTCCAGAGTGCTATTTATGGAAGCCAATCATCAAATTCCCCTGTACAATTCATTGTTTGATACATAATAGACTTCTACTAATGGAGTAAAGAAAACATTGAAAATATCGGCAGATATCCAAAAATAATTATACAGGTATTTGTACTGAAATGTACCCGAGGCAAGGAGATACTGTGATCCAACAATGTTCTTCACTCAAAATAGTGCAGGATGCTAAATGCAAAACTGGAAAGCTTATCAGATGTAATGTAGGAGAAGATTCATATTTATGAAGTAACAGCAATGAAATGATCTGACTGTCCTGGGTAGGTCTGTAGTCTAGTGTAATTTTTTTCTGTGTTGTTTTTTACGTAGCTCAGTCTAGTTTTTGTACTGTGTCATGTAACATCATGGTCCTGAAAAAAGATTGTCTCATTTTTACTATGTACTGTACCAGCAGTTATGGTCTAAATGACAATAAAAAGTGACTTGATTTGACTTGACTTGACTCAAGTTCCTTGCCCAAGATAATCAAACCATTGCTGGGACCCAGGTTTGTAATAATAAAACTCCTTTATGATAACCAAGTCCTTCACATGCATAGTTAGTAATTTAGAACTAAGATGACTCTAGATAAAAATTTTGAATTTTTAAGCTATTTTAGTCCAAAAACATATTTAAACCTGGATTTACCAAGCCCAACTTTCAATCACACAATAATAAGATAAAGTAAGTGCTATTGAACATCACTTCAGCAAAGAACTTTGTTTAAATTACACTTAAGAAAATCTTCCCATCTCCATTTACTTCTAGCTTTTTAAGTATTTTACTTCCCAGATGCTCATGGTTTTAAAAAACTTCCCAAAACACATGCAAAAACTATTTTTGCTATAGAAAACAGCCACGGAACTTCTGTTTATTTACAATCTCTGAAATAAACTAAACTAAGACTAGAACAAAGTTCAAGGTACAAAAGTTCAAAGTAAATTTATTATAAGACCGTAAGACATAGGAGCAGAATTAGGCCACTCAGCCTCTCAAGTCTGCTCCATAGAACCATAGAACACTACAGCACAGTACAGGCCCTTCAGCCCTCCACGTTGTGCCGACCCATATAATCCTTTAAAAAAAAGTACTAAACCCACACTACCCCATAACCCTCCATTTTTCTTTCATCCATGTGCCTGTCCAAGAGGCTCTTAAATACCCCTAACATTTTAGCCTCCACCACCATCCCTGGCAAGTCATTCCAGGCACTCACAACCCTCCGTGTAAAAAACTCACCCCTGATGTCTCCCCTAAACTTCCCTCCCTTAAGTTTGTACATATGCCCTCTGCTGTTTGCTACTGGTGCCCTGGGAAACAGGTACTGACTATCCACCCTATCTATGCCTCTCATAATCTTGTAGACCTCTATCAAGTCCCCTCTCATTCTTCTACGCTCCAAAGAGAAAAGTCCCAGCTCTGCTAACCTTGCTTCATGTGACTTGTTCTCCAAACTAGGCAACATCCTGGTAAATCTCCTCTGCACCCTCTCCATAGCTTCCACATCCTTCCTATAATGAGGTGACCAGAATTGAACACAATACTCTAAGTGCAGTCTCACCAGAGATTTGTAGAGTTGCAACGTGACCTCTCTATTCTTGAACTCAATTCCTGTTAGTGAAGCCTAGCATCCCATAGGCCTTCTTAACTACCCTATCAACCTGTGCAGCGACCTTGAGGGATGTATGGATTTGAACCCCAAGGTCCCTTTGTTCATCCACGCTCTTAAGTAACTGACCATTAATCCTGTACTCAGTCTTCTGGTTTGTCCTTCCAAAATGCATCACCTCACATTTGTCCGGATTGAATTCAATCTGCCATTTTTCTCCCCAACTCTGCAGCCTGTGTATATCCTCTTGTAACCTTCGACAACCTACAGCTCCATCCACAACTCCTCCAATCTTCATGTCATCTGCAAACTTACTCGCCCATCCTTCCACCTCTACATCCAGGTCATTTATAAAAATCACAAATAGCAGGAGTCCCAGGACAGATCCC
Organism: Hemitrygon akajei; assembly: GCF_048418815.1. Taxonomy (NCBI): domain Eukaryota; kingdom Metazoa; phylum Chordata; class Chondrichthyes; order Myliobatiformes; family Dasyatidae; genus Hemitrygon; species Hemitrygon akajei. The sequence continues at coordinate 46,132,007 of NC_133127.1, read as the reverse complement.
TGCAGCACTCCACTAGTCACCGACCTCCAGGCAGAATACTTTCCTTCCACAACTACCCTCTGCTTTCTTCCTTTAAGCCAATTTTTTTATCCAAACAGCCAAGGTTCCACTTATTCCATGCCTCATGACTTTCTGGATGAGTCTCTCATGAGGGACCTTGTCAAATGCTTTGCTAAAGTCCATGTAGACCACATCCACTGCCCTACCCTCATCATTCCATTCCACCCTGCCATTCCATCATGGCTGATCATGGATCCCGCTTAACCTCATACGGCCTTCTCACTTTAATGCCCCGACCGATCAGGAAACAATCAACTTCTGCCTTAAATATCTGCACGGACTTGACCTCCACCACAGGCTGTGGCAGTGCACTCCACAGATTTACTACTCTCAGGCTAAAATAATTCCTCCTTACCTCTGTTCTAAAGGGTTGCCCTTCGATTTTGATGCTATGCCCTCTAATTCTGGATACCTCCATCATAGGAAACATCCTCTACACATCCACCCTATCTAGTCCTTTCAACATTCGGGTAGATTTTAGTGAAATCCCCCCCACACACACACACTTTTCTAAATTCCAGTGAGTACAGGCACAAAACTGCCAAATGCTCCTCATATGTTAACCCTTTTATTCCCAGAACCATCCTTGTGAGCCTCCTCTGGACTCTCTCCAATGACAACACAGCCTTTTTCAGATAAGAAGCCCAAAACTGTTGCCAATACTCTGTGCAGCCTGACTAGTGTCTTATAAAGGCTCAGCATTATCTCTTTGATTTTATATTGTATTACCCTTGAAATAAATGACAATATTGCATTGCTTTCTTTACCACAGACTCAACCTATAAATAAACCTTCTGAGAGTCTCGCACAAGGAATCCCAAGTCCCTCTGCAACTCTGATGTTTGAACCTTCTCCCCATTTAGATAACAATCTGCACTATTGTTCCTTTGACCAAGATGCATTATCATACATTTCCCAACACTGTATTCCATTTGCCACTTCTTGCCCATTCTTCCAAATTGTCTTGCTACAATCGCATGGCTTTCTCAGCACCACCTACCTGTCCACCTATCTACGTATCACCCGCAAACTTTGCCACAAAGCCATCAATTCCATTATCTAAATCATTGACAAACAATGTGAAAAGCAGCGGTCCCAATACTGACCCTTGAGGTCAAAGCACATCAAAGTACACCTATGTCACCATATACAACCCTGACATTCATTTTCTTGCAGGTGTACTCAATAAATCCAATAACCTAATAGATAAAATCAATGAAAGACTACATCAACAGGGCAAAAGACAACAAGTAGAAAAAGAAAGAAAAAAACAATACTAATACATAAATAAGCAATAAATATCGAGAACATGAGGCAAAGGGTCCTTGAAAGGGAGACCATAGGCTGTGAGAACAGTTCAGTGTTGGGGGAACTTAAGTTCAGTGAAGTTATCCCCTCTGGTTCATGATCCTGATGGTTGAGAGGTAATAATTGTTTCTGAATCTGGTGGTGTGAGTCCAGAGGCTCCCATACCTTCTTCCTGATGATATCAACGAGAATAGAGTAGGTGGTGGAGAACCCTAATGATGGATGCTGCTTTCCTGCAACAATGCTCAGTGATGGGGAGGGCTTAACGTGATGGACTGAGCCGTATCCACTACTTTTTGTAGGATTTGCCACTCAAGGGCATGTGTATTTCCGTACCAGACTGTGATGCAGCTGATCAATGTACTATCCAATACACACCTATAGAAGTTAGTTAAAATTTTAGATGTCATGCCCAATCTTGGCAATCTTCTAAGGAAGTAGAGATGCTGCCGTGCGTTCTTCGTAAATGCACTTACATGCTGGTCCCAGGACAGGTTCTCTGAAATGCTAACACCAAAGGAATTTAAAGTTGCTGACCCTCTCCACCTCTGATCCCCCAGAGGACTCACCCATGGACCTTCGGTTTCCTCCTGCTGAAGTCAGTAATCAGCTCTTTGGTCTTGTTGACACTGAGTAAAAGTTGTTGTGGCACCACTCAGCCAGATTTTCAATTTCCCACCTACATGCTGACTCATCACCACCTTTGATAAGGCTTATGACAGTGGTGTCATCAGTAAACTTGAATATGGCACTTGGTGGCATCCGTCGGTCTCGAGAGACCATGGATCTGTGCCTGGAGTTTCCAGGGCGCAGGCCTGGGCAGGGTTGTATGGGAGACTGGCAGTTGCCCAAGCTGCAGGCCTTCCCCTCTCCACGCCACCGATGTTGTCCAAGGGACGGGCACTAGGACCCATGCAGCTTGGCACCAGTGACGTCGCAGAGCAATGTGTTGTTAAGTGCCTTGCTCAAGGACACAAACACGCTGCCTCAGCTGAGGCTTGAACCAGTGACCTTCAGATTACTAGGCTGATGCCTTGCCCACTAGGCCACACGCTAACACAATATGGAAATATGGCAATGCCAATATGGCACTGGAGTTGTGCTTAGTCACATAGTCATAAGTGTAAAGCAAGTACAGCAGCGGGCTAAGCACACAAAGGCACTGGCTATCCACTCTTTCCATGCCTCTCATAATCTTTTACACCAAAATCGCTTCTCATCCTTTGCTCCAAAGAGAAAAGTCCTAACTCACTCAACCTTTCCTCATAAGACATTTCTCTAATCTCTAATTGGTATTATAGTTGGCACAGAAACCCTGGGCTGTTCTATGTTCTTTCACAAACTTGGGGCAGTGCTGAGAATGTTAAAAATACATTACGTTTACAGAAATAATTGCAGGGTACAACTGTGCAATTTTATGAGATTAGTACAAAATTGTTAACAATGGCTAAAATTGCCTTCATAGTAACTGAGAGACATGCTAGCAGATTTTTTAAAAATCTGTGCCTAATTGTACACTGTTCCCAGAACTGGATGTTATCACTGAAACCACTTGATGCATCGTTTTGATTTCAAGTGCAAGTTGAGAAAACATACAGCATGAGACTCCTTTGTACTTTCACAATAGTATCGCTATATCAGACTTTCTACCAGACTGTTTTGGTCATTCTATTTCCAATATCAATTATCTCTATGAGCTTTGTGTGATTGCCAATGAGTGCTGAATTATTTGCATTGTGTGTTCATGCAGGAATTTGACAAATGTTATCAAAATTAATTTCATTTGCAAGTATCAAAAACATTGAATGCTTTTTCCATAAAGGACTAAGTGAGTTCTATCTGTAGTTTTAATACCGGAAACCTCCCATTGTGTTTTTTTTCCGGCTTTACTGATATTCCAAAAGGATCACTTGGATTTAAACATCAGTCTTGACACAGATAGCATAAAGTGCTAATCCACTATAAAACTAACAATTTTCCATGGTCTTCAACTGTTAAAACTCTCTTCTCTGGAAGTCCCTCTCTAAAATTCTCTACTTCTTTCTTCCTTGAAAACACTCCTTAAAATTTAGCTTTCACCAAGCCTTTGATTTCTGTTTTAATGGACTAGAGTTTGGCAAACATACTCTGTCAGCAATTCATCTCACTTCTCAGAATAGCACATAACCCAACACAGAAGATCTTGGCAAATAGGGTGTGTAACAACATAGTCCTGAGCCAATCAAATTAAAGAATTGTTGATGGAAAGGACAGAGTCAGAACTGAAACTAGACTGCCTGATCTGAATCCTGATAAAATAAATTTGGGTTGATTACCAAAAAGTCTTGGGTTGGGGTTGAGCCAACACTTCATAAATACAAAGAACATTTGGTATTTCCTCTACAGCCTGACTACCTGATCCGAGCCCTACGGGGTCCAACTACACAAGTTTGGTTTTGGTTTTAATATTATGTCCAAGCACACCTCCAGTCTGAAGTAAGTCAGAATTACTATGGATGCCATCAGGTAGAAAACAAACAAAATATAGTTGGAAGGGAAGATCCTACTTAAAGAAATTTGTAAATTGGTTTATCATTATCACATATACTGAGGAATAGTGAAAAATTCTTTTGTATGCCATCCATCAAGATCATGCCAAAATATAGGTACATTTCGGTAGTACAATGGGAAAAGCAAGAACAGAACACAGTATATGGTGTTACAATTACACAGAAACTACAGGAATACAAGAAGGTGCAATGCCATGTCAAGGTAGATTGTTAGGTCAAGAACAAGAGAAGATCTGCAGATGCAGGAAATAAAAGCAACACACACAAAATGCTGGAGGAACTCAGCAGGCCAGGCAGCATCTATGGGGAAAAGTACAGTCAACGTTTCAGGCCAAGACCCTTTGGCAGGACTAGAGAGGAAAAAAAAAGATGAGCAGTAGGTTTAGAAGGTGGGGGTGAGGGAGAGAGAAACACAGGTGATAGGTGAAACCTGGAGGGGGAAGGATGAAGTAAAGTGCTGGGAAGTTGATTGGTGAAAGAGATACAGGGCTGGAGAAGGGGAGAGTCTGACAGGAGAGGACAGAAGGCCATGGAAGAAAGAAAAGGAGGGAAGAGCACCAGAGGGAGGCAATGAGCAGGAAAGGAGATAAGGTGAGAGAGGGAAAAGGGGATGGGGATTGGTGAGGGCAAGGGGCATTACCAGAAGTTCCAAAAATTGAAGTTCACGCCATCAGGTTGGAAGCTACCCAGACAGGCTATAAGGTGTTGTTCCTCCAACCTGAGTGTGGCCTCATCACAACAGTAGAGGAGGCCATCAATTGACATATAAGAATGGGAAGTGGAATGAAAATGAGTGGCCACTGGGAGATCCATTTCTTCTGGCAGAGTGTAGGTGCTTGGTGAAGCAGTCTCACAATCTATGTCGGGTCTCACCAATATACAGGAGGCTACACCAGGAGACCTGGACACAGTATATGACCCCAACAGACTCACAGGTAAAGTATCGCCTCACCTGGAAGAACTGTTTAGGACCCTGAATGGTAGTGAGGGAGGAGGTGTAGGGGCAGGTGTAGCACCTGTTTCGCTTGCAAGGATAAGTGCCAGGAGGAAGATCAGTGGGGAGGGACAAGTGGACATGGGAGTTGAGTAGGGAGCGATCCCTATAGAAAGCAGAAAGTAAGGGGAGGGAAAGATGTGCTTGGTGGTGGAATCCCGTTGGAGATGGCGGAAATTCCAGAGAACTGTGCTGGACAGGAGGGTTAGTGGGGTGGTAGGTGAGGACAAGAGAAACCCTATCCCTGGTAGGGTGGCAAGAAGATGGGGTTCATGAACTAGAAGAGATGCGGTTGAGGGCAGTGTTGATGGTGGAGGAAGGGAAGCCCCTTTCTTTGAAAAAGGACAGCATCTCCTTTGTTCTGGAATGAAAAGTCTCATCCTGAGAGGAGATGCAGTGGAGGCAGAAGAATTGAGAGAAGGGGGTGATGTTTTGTCAAGAGAATCCACTGTATCATATAAGAGGTCCATTCAATTGTCTTATAACAGCAGAATAGAAGCTATGAGTAGAAAAAATTAAATCTTCAACAATAATGTGCTTGATTCCACTCCTGTAAAAGTTAAACCCAGTGCTAGTAAGACTACTTGGAGCAATTAAGAATTAGTACGTTGTTCACAACTTAGTCAAGCTGATGTATACTTTGTTGCTGCGACAGTGTTTCATGTAGATGTGCTCAATGGTGGAGGGGGTTTTACCTGTGAAGGACTGGGCTATATCCACCACTTTTTGTAGAATGATCCGTTCAAGGGCATTGGTGTTTCCATACCAGGCTGTGATGGGGTCAATCAATATACTCCTTATGGAAGTTTGTCAAAATTTTAGATGTTATGCTGAGTCTTCGCACACATCTAAGGAAGCAGAGGCGCTGTGGTGCTCTCTTCATAATTGCACTTAGGTGATGAGCCCAGGACAGGTCCTCCTAAATAATAACCAAGGAATTTAAAGTTGCTGACCTTCTCCACCTCTGATTCTCCGATGAGGACTGGCTCATGGACCTTTGATTTCCTTCTCCTGAAGTCAATAATCAGCTCCTTGTTCTTGCTGACATTAAATAAGAGGTTGTTGTTATGGCACCAGATTTTCAATGTTCCTCATATATGCAATTAGAAGGTTATTTGGTCATTGTAAACTATACTGTAATTAGGCTAGGATTAAATCAGTGGGTTGCTGGGTGGTGTGGCTCAGTGGACTGGAAAGGGCTGTTATCTCTAAAATAAAAATGAAAATAATTCGATGTATTTTAATTCAGAGCATCTCATCAAGATACCAGGTACAGCTTCTGGAGAAGAAGCACAACTCAGATTTATATAGTTACATAAAGGTTACTCTGCATGTAAGTAAATTGGGGATTTTACCATATTACAGCAAAAACAGTATGTAAATACAAATCACTGTTGTTTAGACAATTTAAATATTATATAAAGTAATATAAATACCTCATACAGCAAAGAAATATTCATTACACACTCTTTCAATTCAACAACAAACCTACTTTATTTTGATATAAAGTTTCTTTTTCTTTTTCTTAAGCCCAGCACCCCTACTGGAGAATCAGCTACATCGGCAACTTGCCAGAGTCCTCTGTTCTGGCGCAATAGAAGCCTGTGGCTTCTGCCTTCACCTCACTTACTTCATACATCTTCCAGGTGAAGATTCTTCCTCTCCCAGGAATGAGGTCTTCGGCGCCTCTGCTGGCATTTCTGTAGCTCTGGGTTTTTAATGGGATGGGGTTGGTAGTCCCATGCCCAACCATCCTCCTTTCACAGCTGGGCTTGGGCCATCCATGGCAGAATTGCCATATAGTTTATGTTCTATTTACTTATCTGTAATTTAGTCTCCTCATGGCCGGACCAGAATCATATCACCAAATCCACAGTCAATATAAAAGCTCCCTTATAACCAGAAAGGACTGTACAAACACTGTAAAAGTAGTTATATTCAAACCAATGTTATAAAGGTATTTAAATTAAGTATTCACCACTCCCTGATGATGATCTGTACATTGCCTTCTCTTACAACTTATCTCCCATTGTAATGCCCAATTGAACTTGCAGTTAATTTAAAACCAGCAAAAATTAAATTAGAAGTCTTCATTCTGGAAGAACTCTCACGAGTACAATAATGATGCATTCTAGATAGCTATTATGTACCCAAGAAATGTTTAAAGCTTACTCAGTCATGATAAAGAATGTGAAATTTCAAATTAAACTGTCTTTCACTCACGACAGATGGAAGTTAATGAACATTTTCATGTGAAAGGTTATTTAAATTACTAGCACCACAGTACAAAAGAATAATGCCCCTTATGTACTGTGCAACTAGTAATTTCATCAATGTCTCACTTTCAAAATTAGTGTCATTAGTAAGACATTGCACAAATACAATTGTGTTAAATTGTACTAACTTCTTGTGTCCAGGAAGTTGTGTTCTCGTTCGAAATATAAATCTAGGTGTTGATATTATGGAACAGTGAGCAATATTTTCACTCATGTTTTAAATTAATCTACTCCTGGCATATCCAACAGCCCTAAAATAAATATACTGATAGCAGCCTAGTAGTTCAATTTTTTGGATGGCTATCGTGGAAATCTGTAAAACTAACTGATATTTCAACACTTTAGGTGGTTTCTGGCAGTCCTGACAAGTCTGTTGATAAAGACATCAGTGTCAGCTCAGTGTGTCACTTCAGGGGTGAAGTAAATCCAGCACAAGTCAAACCCTGCAGACACAATCCCGTCATCTACCAATCATTAAGCAACAGTAACCTTAGCAAAACCCAAGAGTTTGTTGCCTCTTTCATAACTCAAACAAAATACCAAGTCAGAAGGCAGAACAGATTGAAATAGTTATGAAAAGTTAAAACAATAAGGCTAGAAGCTAGCAGATTGGGAGATAGTTCAACGTCACTGCTTCCTTTGCAAGAATCTGTGTATGGCATTTCAAAATCAGCCAAATATTTGTGTGTGGAAATAATTACGTAGTAAAGAAAAACACTGATTACCTGATATCAGCATTTTGTTCTTTTCTAAAATGTTTCCTTTTTAACATATTTCCTCTCCCTCTCTTTTCACCTCACACATTTCCCAAGGCAAATGGGGTAAGAGAGAGAAATAATCCATGAATTACAGCTACCATTTTGTGAAAAACAAGGTCCCAGAGAAAACAAGTTTATTATCACTGACATATATCATGAAATTTTGTTTTTTTGCATCAGCAATACAGTGCAGGACATAAAAAAATTATGATGTTACAATACAAAATATAAAAACTAAAAATAAATAAGTAATACAAAAAAGAGAGCAAAAATCAGACAGACAGTCAGACAGACAGCCAGTCAGACAGACAGCCAGCCAGACATACTTTATTGATCCCGAGGGGAATTGGGTTTCGTTACAGTCTCACCAACCAAGAATAGTGTAGAAATATAGCAATATTAAACCATAAATAATTTAATAATAATAAGTAAATAATGCCAAGTGGAAATTAGTCCAGGACCAACCTATTGGCTCAGGGTATCTGACACTCCGAGGGAGGAGTTGTAAAGTTTGATGGCCACAGGCAGGAATGACTTCCTATGACGCTCAGTGTTACATCTCGGTGGAATGAGTCTCTGGCTGAATGTACTCCTGTGCCTAACCAGTACATTATGGAGTGGATGGGAGACATTGTCCAAGGTGGCATGCAACTTGGACAGCATCCTCTTTTCAGACACCACCGTCAGAGAGTCCGGTTCCACCCCACAACATCACTGGCCTTATGAATGAGTTTGTTGATTCTGTTGGTGTCTGCTACCCTCAGCCTGCTGCCCCAGCACACAACAGCAAACATGATAGCACTGGCCACCATAGACTCGTAGAACATCCTCAGCAAAGTCCGGCAGATGTTAAAGGACCTCAGTCTCCTCAGTAAGGTAGTGTTCAGGGTCTGCTCAGAAATCTGATGGCAGAGGGAAAGAAACTGTTCCTAAAACATTGAGTATGTGTCTTCAGCCTCCTGTACCTCCTGATGAAATGCTTTCAGCGGTTGGTCATGACTAGACTGAACACCTGTCTCAGCAAGAACCTGGACCCACTGCATTTTGCCTATCACCGCAATAGGTCAATGGCAGATGAAATCTCAATGGCTTTTCACACAGCTTTAGACAACCTGGACAACACAAACACTTATGTCAGGATGCTGTTCATCAACTATAGCTCAGCATTTAACACCATCATTCCCACAATCATGACTGAGAAGTTACAGAACCTGGGCCTCCATACCTCCCTCTGCAATTAGATCCTTAACTTCCTAACTGGAAGACCACAATCTATGCGGATTGGTGATAACATATCATCCTCACTGCTCTACTCTCTCTATACCCTTGACTGTGCGGCTAGGCATAGCTCAAATACCATCTATAAATTTGCTGATGATACAACCATTCTTGGTAGAATCTCAGAGGGTGACGAGAGGGCATACAGGAGCAAGATATGCCAACTAGTGGAGTGGTGTCACAGTAACAATCTGGCACTCAATGTCAGTAAGATTAAAGAGCTGATTGTGGACTTCAGGAAGGGTAGGACAAAGGAATACATACCAATCCTCACACAGGGATCAGAAATGGAGAGAGTGAGTAGTTTCAAGTTCCTGGGTATCAATATCTCTGAGGACCTAACCTGGTCCCAACATAATCAATGTAATTATAAAGAAGACAAGACAGAGACTATACTTCATTAGGAGTTTGAAGTGCTGCTGTTAAGTTAACAAATTTCACGACACATGCTGGTGATAAAAAACCTGGTTCTCATTCTGATCCTCCCAGATGGTTATACTGGGAGAAGGCATGTCCCAGATGGTATGGATTCTTAATGATGGATGCTGCATTTTGAAGATGTCCTTGATGATGGGGAGGCTCTATCCATGATAGAGTTGGCTGAGTTTACAGCAGTTTTTTCCGATCCTTTGTATTGGGCACCTCCACACCAGGTGTGGTGCAACCAGTCAGTATGCTCTACGCAAATTTAAACATCTGTAGAAATTAGTCTTTATCTGTTAGTCTTTGGTGACATACCAAATCGTCTCAAACTCCGAAAGAAATATAGGTTCCGGGGTGCCTTCTTCGTAATTGCATCAATATGTAGGGTCCAAGATTGATCTTCACAGATACTGACATCCAAGAACTTGAAGTTGCTCACTCTTTCCACTGCTGATGCCTCAATGAAGACTGGTATGTGTTCTCCCAACTTTCCCTTCATGAAGTCCACAATCAATTCCTTGGACTTATTGAGTTGAGTGCAAGGGTTTTTAATGCAACACCACTCAACCAGACGATCTATTTCACTTCTATACACCTCCTCGTCACCATCTGAGCTTCTGCCAACAACAGTCGTTTCATTGGCAAATTTATAGATGGTGCTTGAGCTGTACATAGCTTCACAGTCATGGGTATAGAGAGACTAGAGTAGTGAATTAAGCACACATCCTTCAGAGTACGACTGTGTTGATTGCCAGTTAGGAGGATATGTTATTTAAATCTGCACTAACTGCTGTCTCCCAACAAGGAAGTGAAAGATCCAGTGCTGAAAGAGTTTTTAGATGTAATGCTAAATTAGAGTATGAGGACAGCATTTCAAGAGTACTTCTGGGGAGGAAAGTGGAACCTACCAATCTCCTGAAAGTTCAGAGTTCCAACACTGAGACAGATTACTATTACTGCATAGTTCAGATTCTTAACTTCAAAAGCATTAATCCTAGAGTTCAGATCCTATGAGTTTGTGTGAGGGGTGCGTGGGGTCCTTCACAATGATGTTAGCTTTGCCGGTGCAGCGTGTGGTGTAAATGTCTGTAGAGAGACCCCGATGATCTTCTCAGCTGACCTCACTATCCGCTGCAGAGTCCTGCGATCCGAGATGGTGCAATTCCTGAACCAGGCAATGATGCAGCTGCTCAGGATGCTCTCGATACATCCTCTGCAGAGTGTGGTGAGGATGGGGGGGTGGGAGATGGACTTTCCTCAGCCTTCGCAGAAAGCAGAGACACTGCTGAGCTTTCTTTGCTATGGAGCTGGTGTTGAGAGACCAGGTGAGATTCTCCGCCAGGTGAACACCAAGAAATTTGGTGCTCTTAACGATCTCAACAGAGGAGCCGTCAATGTTCAGCGGAGAGTGGTCACTCCATGCTCTCCTGAAGTCAATAACCATCTCTTTTGTTTTGTTCACATTCAGCTCTGACCAGTTTGTTAGCCACTGCATTAAATTATTAAAGGAACTTTTAAAGTTGATTTTTAAAACTTAATTTCAAATAATTCTTTATAACATTCTTACCAAAGTATTTGCTTGAAAACAATCCACTATCAAATTATCTATATACACACACAAATAATATATTGATCATAACAAAATATTTTTAATAAATTTAATACAGATGTATAGTTTTTGTGCTGTTGAAATTTTTTAATGGCCCCAGCGAGCGTAAAAACACAATGAGGCTTCAACAAGTTGTACCGTTAAATAGTTGGATGTGCAAAGTGACTAAAAATGTTTTGAACCATGAGTTTGATTGAAAGACCATAAAATATAGGAGGAGAATTAAGCCATTTGGCTCATCGAGTCTGCTCTGCCATGTCATCATGGCTGATCCATTTTCCCTCTCAACCCTATTCTTCTACCTTCTCCTCATAACCTTTCACATCAATTAATCAAAAATTATCAACCTCCACCTTAAATACACCCAATGACCAATCCCCACAGCTACCCTTGGCAATGAATTCTACAAACTATTCACTGCAATGAAATTTGCAAAGTCTCACAAGGAGGAAGCAGGGTGAATTGCAGGATTCTTGTAGGCCACTTCCTAAACAATTATATGGAAAAGAAATTGCAACATTAATTGTTATTTTTTAAATGCACATCTGCACATGTATAAGCATGCAAATTATTAAAGGAACGTATTAAACATAGATGGCTTTTGAATGTAGTTGAGTTTATTGTCATATACAGTTTGTAAGTGCAGCAAGATACAGATGCAATGAAAACTTGCTTGCAGCAGTATCACAGGCATATACATTCAGACAACTTATCAGATTACTTTAACATATGCAGTAATTAAATCTTTATTTTTCCAAGATTCAGTTTTGCAGGGTGAATCGCTTACACTATTTTGTTTTTCAAGTGTTCATGCTCCACAATCTTGTGCACAGTGATATAATTTCCATGGCTTCAACAAATGTTCAGTGACAATGGCTGAGAATTTCTTCCAAGTTCTACACATGTTTAATTTTTTTTTCAGGATTCAGGCTTTGTTGATAATGACAACATCTACTGCTAAATCCAAATCTCTTTGTGAAGTTGGTAAACTTGTCGAGATGGTAACCAACTGTCTTTTTGAACAGCTGCTGTCATTCTTGTGAAGGTACTCACACAATCGTATGACAAGGGAGTTAGTGCATTTAGACTCAGGAATGATAAAAGACAACATATTTCCAAGCTAGAATGGTATGTGACTAGTATGAGAATTGCCAGACGCAGGTATTCCCATAAACTTGAAGCCCTCGTCCATCTTGATTGTACAGCTTGCAAATTTCAGAGTTGCTGTCAGGTTAACCTTGGTGAGTAATTGTAATAATATTTAACAGAAGTTGTACAGTGCAGCCACTGTGTTTTGGTGTTTGAGGGAATAGTTGTTAGAGTGGTGGATGAGGTTCCAACTAAGCAGGTCAGTTTATGTCAAGCTTCTTTCAGCTATACTCATCCAGGCAAGTGGAGAATATTCCATTACACTCCTGGCTTACTTCATTATTAGAAAGCTTTTAGGTGCCATGAAGAGAATTGCTGCAGGATATCTAGCTTTGGATGAAATTGAAAAATGCTATAAACATTCAATAGGTCAGGCAGCGTCTACAGAAAGATGAACAGAGTTAATAGTTCACCATAAAACCTCTTTGTTGTTATTTTAATAAAAATTACCAGCTATACTGTACATTTTCATCATTTTCTGTTTTTGTTTAATTTCCAGCATCTGCAGTTTACTTGATTTTCATGAAAAACCCTAAATGCTACTGTTATCATGGTATTCATGTGACCAGTCCAGTTACGTTTTTGGTAATGCTGAATTCCACCATTATCACCCCAAACCCATATGTCAGTAATAATGCCATTGAATAGAATGCTATGGATAGAAAATAGTTACTGGCCAGTACTTTCATATCATAAATGATATTCATCTCGTTATGTTGTCTAGGTCTTGCTGCATGCAGGGTTGTCTGTTTCATTTGCTGCGGAGTTCTGAATTAAATTGAACAATCAACATCTGCATTTCTGTATCAAAATGGATGAAAGATCCTTGATGAAATAGCAGCAGAAGAAAGATCGTTGATATAAAGTTGAGGATAGAACACCACCCTGAAGAACTACTACAGTGATAGTCTAAGGTTAAGTTGACTAACCTCCAACAACCGCAACTATTTTCCTTTGTGAGAAATATGATTCCGACTATACATCTTCCCCTTGATGCCCACTTGCTTCAGTTTTAGCAAGGCACGTGATGTAACACACAATCCCAGGCAGCCTTGATGGGAAGGCAGTTACTCTCACCTCACTCTTGAGTTCAAATCTTTGGTCCATATTAGAGCTAAATTGTGTTCCTAACAAAACCCAAACTGGCCATCAGTGAAGAGGTTATCATTGAGGAAGTGCCATTTGCTAGTACAATCAACAACACCGCTTTTCATTACTTGACGGATGATTGAAAGTAGATTGAATAGCTCTAATCAGTCAAACTGAATGGGGCCAGCTTTTTACAATAGCACATAGCTGGGCAACTTTCCACTATTGTCAGCTAGGTGCTAATGGTGGTGATTAGGTGAAAGAGCTTGGCACAACTAGTTTTTGTGTTATGGTCTTCACTACTACAGCCATGGCCCACAGCTACTGTTCTATCAAGTGTCTGAAACCACTTCTTGTTATCATGTAGCAGGAAAAAAATAATGTGAAGGCAGATAGATAGATAGATAGATAGATACTTTACTGATCCCAAATGAAAATACAGTGTAACAGTAGTATTACAAGTGCTCAGATATACAATATACAAATCTTAGAAGAGAAGTAAGAAACAATAAAAAAAATAAGTTACCTCCAACAGACTAACTGGAGGCAGTCATCACTTGCCCAGCAATATGTTGACTCATTATAGAGTCTAATGGCTGAGGGTAAGAATGACCTCATATGGCACTCTTTGAAGCAACGTAGTTGTCTTAGTCTATTACTAAAAGTGTTCCTCTGTGCCAAGGTGGCATGTAGAGGATGAGAAACATTGGTCAAATTTGCCAGGATGTTTCGTAGGGTCCTTCATCCTACCAGACTCTCCAGTGTGTTTAGTTTGACTCCTATAACAGAGCCAGCCATTCTAATCAGTTTGTTGAACCTGTTGGCATCACCCATGTTGATGCCATTGTCCCAGCACACCACCGTACAGAAGATTGTACTGGCGACAAAAGACTGGTAGAACATGTGAAAGAGAGGCCTGCATACTCCAAAGGACCTCAGTTTCCTCAGGAAGTAGAGGCAACTCTGGCCTTTCTTGTACACAGCCTCTGTCTTAGTGTTCTACTCAAGACTATCATCCAGGTACACGCCCAGGTACTTGTAGGTCCTCACCACATCCACATCCTCACCATCAATAGTAACAGGAAGCAGTGCAGGTTTAGTCTTCCTAAAGTTCATCACAATTTCCTTTGTCTTACTGATGTTGAGCTGCAGATGATTAAGCTTGCACCATTTGACAAAGTCCTTCATAAGGGCCCTGTACTCATCCTCACAGTCTCCCTTTATATACCAAACTATTGCTGAGTCATCAGAGAATTTCTGCAGATGACATGACTCAGTGTTTTATCTAAAGTCTGAGGTACACAGGGTAAATAAGAAAAGAGCCAATACAGTCCCCTGTGGCATCCCAGTTGTGCTTATAGCAGTCTCTGATACACAGCTCTGAAGCTGCACAAACTGTGGTCTGCCAGTCAGGTAGTCCATTATCTAGGATACAATGGAAGTGCCAGCCTGCATTGAATGGAGCTTTCCCCCCAGCAATGAGGGCTGTATGGTATTGAAGGCACTTGAGAAATAAAAAAAAAACATGATTTTCACAGAGCTGCCCTGATTATCCAAATGCGAGTAGGCTCTACTCAGCAGGTAGATGACAGCACTGTGGACTCCAATGTGCTCCTGGTAGGCAAACTGCAGGGGATCGAGGACTTATGTCACCAGTGGTCAGAGGTGAGCCAGGGCAAGCCTCTCTAGGCTCTTCATGATGTGTGTGGTCAGGGCCACTGGACAGTAGTCATTCAAGATTTTCAGTTGGCCTTTCTTGAGAACAGGGACCAGACATGATGCTTTCCACAGCAGGGATCCTTTCCAGGCTTAGGCTCAGACTGAAAGTGTGCTGGAGAACTCCACACAGCTGCTCATCACACTCTTTCATTACCTTGGAGTTCACATCATTCAGTGCCAGTGCTTTGCCGTGTCTGAGTTTCCCCAGAGCCGTTCTCACCTGCACAGTAGTGAAGGCCAGTCCATAATGACTGTTGAGTTGGTGGAGGGTGGGGTCTGGGGGAGGTGAAGATCGGAACAATAGCAGTTGGTATGTGGAGGGGTGGATAGTAGGTGGAGAGCAAGGAGGGGATGTAGATAGCAATAGCCTATGTTGTTCATCCACGTGTTGAACTGGAGGGGGGAGGGGGGAGGAGGGAGGAGCGGAGACATTAGTGCTGAGAGAGCATTGTGTGCCTAGCACCTGGACAGTTGTGCTGAGGGGATTGTGAACAAGAGGGCAATTGTTAAACCTATTGAAGAATTTATTTAATTCATTAGCCCATTCATGGTTGCACTTCAAGGCTCTACAGCTAGGCTGATTGAAGCCAGCAATCTTCTTCATGCCTCTCCACATCTCCTATATGTTACTCTGTCGAAGCTTGTTCTTCAGCTCTCTTCTGTATTCCTCTATAGTCACTTGGATCTTCTCCTTAGTTCCCTCTGCATATCTTTCAATTCCTCTCTGTTTCCTGACCTAAAGGCTCTCTTTTTGTGGTTGAGAAGAGTTGTTAGATCATTGGTGACACATAGTTTGGTGTTAGGGAAGCAGCGAACAGTCGTTGATGGTATTGCAATGTCCGCATAGAAGCTGATGAAGCTAGTGATGCAATCTTCTAGTCCATTAATGTTCTTCTCATATGGTTCATAAAGCACATTCCAGTCAGTAACCTCAAAGCAACCCTTCAAGGCCTCAATGGTTTCTGGTGGTAGCTGGCCGTTGCTGTATTTGGGTTTACACAAGGGCAAGAGGTGAACCAGGTTGTGATCTGATCTTTCAAGTGGGGGGAAGAGCTGTGGAGCTGTATGCATTTTAACATTTACATACAAGAGATCTGATGCTTTATTTTGACCTCTGAAGTCTGGCCTTTGAGATAACCGGGTCTTCAAGGACCTCAGGAGGATACAGAAATGGATCTTCAACTTGATACTTTTCACTGAAAATCATTGTGAATACTTCAGTTTTGTTTTTAGCACTCACCTGCTATTTCACGCTTGAGCAATCACCTATACTCCTCCATTTAGAGGTGGCAATATTCTTGAAGATAAAAGCCATGTTACAATGCAAGGACTTGAATATCCATCCCAATCTTTATATAATGAGCTGAGTATTGAAAATACATTGATTCTCATCCTAAAAAAACAGTTTTGTTTTAAAGCACATTGTTCATCTTCAGTTGGTCATCGAGTGCTAGCTTGACACCTGCCTTTAGGGGTAAGTAAACTGCAGTTAAGAACATGGCAGAGAACGCTCTCAGTAAGTAGAATGGTCAGCACTTATCATGAGATGTTCCAGGTCTGGAGAAGAAGAATGAGACAAGACAGCCTCGTTCAAGCACCTGGATGAGTTTCTCATGAAGCAGACACCACCACCTCTTCTCTTTCCTAACTCCGCTGCCCAGTCCATCTGGTGGTTTAAGAACCCCTGAGACAGAAGCGCAGTGTCCAGGGTACAGAGAGTGAGCCATATCTCCATGAAACAGAACACATAAATCTCTCATTCCCTTACATCCTCCAACTTGCTCTGCAGTAATTGTACAATAACTGGATGCAAAATAACAATGGTCATGTTCTGTGTCACTTCAAATCTGGCCCAAGATCAGCTTCCCACCATCATCCCCGCTTACCAGTGTCCGCCACCTTGCTTCCTTGAGTGATGGCAACCATCCTGCTATTTCCAGATGCCCTACCTGCATTCCTGAGAGTCAAGTTTGCCAAGTCCTTCAGGTTTATTCAGAGAAGACTGTGAAATGCCCCGTACAGGTGATATCTATGCACCTGCAGTTTCCATTAGAAATGTTGCTTGTTACTGATCATCTAAAAGAGGATTGCAGGAGTCTTCTCTCTCTTGGCTAAGACCAGTATGACACAACAATTTCTGTTGACAGCAACGCCTACTAAGCTTGTTATTAGTAGTATGCAAGGATTGTGCTTTATGAAAATATTCAGGCAGATGTCAGAAACTATTATAATAAATGATGCTGCTCAGAAACTATTAATCTTGAAATGGATATTTTTATAAAGAGACATGCATTTCCACTGATGGAAGACATATCACAATACCAAGCATTGTAACTGGTATCTTCTATACTTTAATAATTTATCAGTTCCTTGTTCTCTGTGAAGTGGAGTCTCTCAAGTTATATGGAAGGTGTCGTTTTGCCTGTATAATACAGGAGTGATTTAATAGTATTAAGATGCAATGGAACATATGATGACTATTAGGAGGACAGTGGACAGGGTGCCACAACTGAAAGCTCCTAAACAGCCCAACAAAGACCTGGGCTTTTGGTGGTTTGAAATCATTACAATCTCTACTGATTTGCAAAATTATGTATCAAATTCTTTCCAGTTGTTTGGAGATTTAACTTCGTTTTGAAATATCAGTTATCATATAATCAGGAGATCTAAGTAACAAAATCACTATCCTGATATATCAAGATCTGCATAGGCATTTATTGGTAAGATTATGTGATTAGATGCAAGGATTGTGCTTTATGAAAATATTCAGGCAGATGTCAGAAACTATTATAATAAATGATGCTGCTCAGAAACTATTAATCTTGAAATGGATATTTTTATAAAGAGACATGCATTTCCACTGATGGAAGACATATCACAGTTTTTTTCCAGAACCAAATCCCATGTATATTAAAGAGGAAGTGGGGAGAAATTACCTGTAGTTGGTAAAAGCATTGTTTGCACCATCAGGTTGAAGGCTACCCAGATGGAATATGAGGTGTTGCTCCTCCAACCTGAGAGTGGCCTCATTATGACTGTAGAGCACATCGTGGACCAACATGTAGGATTGGAAATGGGGAGTGGAATTAAAATGGTTAGCTACTAGAAATCTTCCCTGTTGCAGAGAGAGCGAAGGTACTCAAGAAAACATTCCCCCAATCTATGCCAGGTCTCACTGACGTATAGGAGGCCGCACAGGGAACATCGGATACAGTAGGTGACCTCAACAGACCTGCAGGTGAAGTGTTGCCTTACCTGAAAGGACTGATTGGTAGTACGAAAGTAGGTGTAGCATTTGTGCCGCTTGCAGGGATAAGAACCAGGGGGGAAATCAATGGGTAAGGATGAATGGACAAGAGAATCATAGAGAGATTGATTCTTGTGGAAAGCAGAGACTTGGGGAGGAGTGTTTTCCTAAAATGAAACAAATCCTACAATGTTATTTTAAAAGTCTATAAATAAAGAAAATATTGATTTGCAGCAACTGGACAAGCAGCCATACATGAATGGTTGGAAGATTTTCTCTATCTTGTTAACTCCTACAATTTTACAATATTTCCAAGCCATTTCTGGATGTAGGATGGGAACAAACTAATTAAGTGACAGCTCCCACACACATACAACATTCTGCTGCCTTCACACATTCCAACATAATCCCAGTCCAACAGATCAATCATGAGAAATAGGAGCCTTGGACACTGAAAGAAATCACACTCAGAGCTGTCGAGTTACATACATCATGAAAATAGATCCAACTCATTCCATCTTTCCTCCAACCAAGGTGCCTTCCCGAACTGGTCCCATTTTCCGCATTTGGCCCATATTTCTCTAATACTTTTCTGTCCAAAAACCTGGCCAAATGTCTTTTAAACACTGTATTTTTACCTGCCTCTACTTTCTATGGCAGCATATTCCATTTACCCATAATCTCCATGTAAAAAGCTTGTCCCTCGCCACAAGGACATAGCAGTTAGTGTAACACTCTACAGCAGCTAGTTGTAAGATGGGGAATTCGATCCCTGGTATCTGTAAGCAGGTTGTATATTCTCCCCATGACTGCATGGGTTTCTTCCAGGTGCTCCGGTTTCCTCTCACATTTCAAAGATTATGTGAGGGTTCGTAAGTTGTGAGAATGCTATGTTGGCACCATTTGCGGGCTGTCTAGTACAATTTTCACTGATTTGATTTGACACAAAATAATGCAAATGGGCGCCACTACAGTGTAGCAGTTAATGTAAAGTTTTTACAGCTTGGGGCTTTGGAGTTCAGGTTCAATCCCGGTGTCCTCTGTAAGGAGTCTCTGTACATCCTCCCCATGCGATGCATGGGCTTTCTCTAGGTCCTCTGCTTCCACTGTCCAAAGATGTACCAGGTAGGTTAACTGGTCATTGCAAATTGTCCCGTGATTAGGTTAGAGTTAAATCAGGGTTGTTGGGTGTTGCTGGCCAGTGTGGTTCCAAGGGCCAGAATGGCCTACTCTACACTGTATCTCTAAATAAAATAAATATAATAAACATTTCACTGTATGTCAAGTAAAGCTAATCTTTAATCTTTAAAAATATGCATTCTGACTCTCTTCCCCCTGAAGGTATCATCACAGGTAGAGAGAGTTTTTGGCACACTGACCATAAATCAGAGCACTGAAGACAGAAGTTGGGAACTTATACTTGTTAAACAAGATGATGATGAGGCTGTATTTGTAGCAATGTGTGCAGCTTTGGTCACTTACCTGCAAGAAAGATATCAATAAGCTTGAAAGAGTACAGAAAAAAATTTACAAGGATGTGGTCAGGACTTGAGGACCAGAGTTACAGGGAAAGGTTGAATAGGCTAGGACTTTATTCCCTGGAGCGCAGGAGAATGAGGGGAGATCTTATAGAGGTATATAAAATAATGAAGGGTAGAGATAAAGTGTATGAATGCAGGGTTTTTCTCCTAAGTCTGAATGACACTAGAACTCAGACTCATATGATTAGGGTGAAAAGTGAAATATTTAAGGGGAATCTGAAGGGAAACTTCTTTACTCAGAGCATGATGGAGTGTGGAATGAGCTGTCAGTGCAAGTGAAAGATGTAGGTTCAAATGTAACATTTAAGAAGAATTTGAAGAGGCGCATATGGATGGAATGGGTTTGGAGGATATGGTCAAGATGCAGGTAGGCCAAAGGGCCTGCGTCTGTGCCTATGACCCTACCTTCAGAAAAATAAAATAGCTATTCACCTAGTTTTATAAGGACATGCCTCAGCCTTCACTCCTGGAAAAAATAATCTCATTCTATCCAGTCACTCCTTATCATTCAAGCCCTCCAGTGCTAGCAGCATCCATGTGAATCTTTTCTGCATCCTCTCTAGCTTATTCACATCCTGCAGTTCAACTCTTTGAGTGATTATGCAGAAAGTTTGAAGTTAATAACTCATCAATTAATAACTCATCTGGGGTGATTGATAAGTTCGTGGCCTAAGGTAGAAGGAGATGAGTTATAAACTTCAAACTTTCTGCATAATCAAAAGAGTTGACCTGCATGTGCATGTAAGGAGAGCTGTATAACACATCTCCTTCTATCTTAGGCCACAAACTTATCAATCACCCTTGCTGTGGACATTTTCTGGAGGTCCAAGACTGTTAGACTAAGTGTGTAAATGTAGGAGGGGACTATGTTGATAAATAAATGTGCTAGGTTTTCTAAAATTGACTCCTTCTACCTTAGGACCCCTCGTACAGTTTTCATGTTCTAAGAACACTCAAGAAAATTTTGTAACCTTTTTAAAATGCAGCGCCTTTTAGTGAAGTCAATTTGTATTGCACGGTCTGATAAACAGCAATAAGACAAATGACCTGATAATCTGTTTAACTGGTATTATGTGAGGGATAGAAATTGGAACAGGACTGAAGGAAGAATGTTTCAGCTCTTCTTCAGGTATGTCATGTGTACTTTTACATACATCAACTGTGAGGGCAGAAGAATATCTTGGTTAACATCTCATCCTAAAGACTCAAACCACTGAATTTCCTAAATTAGGAATCTAGATCCTGGAGTACGTTCTGGACCCACAATCTTCTAACTTACAACTGAGAGTGCATAGACGCAAACTGGAAACCAGAAACAACCATGGTGATTTTCAATTGATGAGAGCTTAACTTGCAAATTATAAAAGGAATGAACAATTGACTCTTTAGAGAGAACAGTGAAACTTTATAAACAAGAGAAAATATGCAGAAGCTGAAGGGTCTCGACACGAAAAGTCGATTGTACTCTTCCGTAGGTGCTGCCTGCCCTGTTGAGTTCCTCCAGCGTTTTGTGAGTGACATTTTACATTTGGTAGTTATTCCTGGAAAGAGGCATGAAGTAGGAAAGCACTCATTCTGCCTACTCCTAGCTGCTGCAAAAGACTATTAGACCATAAAATAAAGGAGCAGAATTAGCTCATCAGGCCAATCATGTCTACTTTACTGTTCAATTTTTATTTCAACCCCTTTCTCCTGCCCTCTCACTATAAATCTTAACCTTTTCCAAGATCCACGATGAAATTACTTCCTAGTGCAAATAGAGTTGTATATTGGGCAGACGAGAATGAACAGATATTCTATCTGGAAGGGTATTAAATCAGCTTGCTTTTAAAGATAAGATGATAACCAACATAGTCAGTTTTGCTCTGAAACCAAAAGTGACCTTGTTTAATGAATTTGAATCAGCAACTTCCTGTAGAAGGATTTCAGTTTATAAACTAAATCATCTAAGAACCTGATCCCCCCACTTTTGCTGATAGCCTAGCAATGGAGCTCTGACTCAAGATGCCTTCTGGGTTTCCGATGTGGTTAAATTCCTTACATACACCCTGTGCCTTTGTTTTCAACCACACTGCTATGTGGTTGCCAGTAAATGATGAATCTACAACACATTACAACACATTGATTTAATTTATGAGATGCCTCCCTCCATACCCCACCTCCAAATGTTCCAGATAACCATTCCACAGCATCACTAAATACAGTTATGAAAAAAAGCTTTACAAGTTTAAAAGACTGAAAGCTTGAACTTGTGACATGTAGATAATTAAAGGATACTAAATCACATACTTTTCCATCAGGATAAAAAAAAAGTTACTGTTCAATTGCTCCCATTGTTAAAATCATCCAATGTTTTTAAAATATTTATTCTTACACTCATGTTTATTCACCATGTTGAGAATCTAGGCTTTACAGATCACAAGAATCTGCTCTAAAAATTATGGAGCATTGAAAAGAAAATCAAGGAAGAACTTGAACCTTAAAATCAGTAGAAGACCATGAAGAAGGAACACAAGCACTGGTTAAACAAATGACAATTTATTTTTCCCCCTCTCAACTGCAGGAAATATGAAACTAAGATGTTTTGACACAGCATATTCCAGTAAACTGAGAACTTGCTGCAAAACTGCAGAAGCAGTTTAATACCACCTGACAATGAATCACCTTTTAAATATGCATGATGCCTCCAAACTGGACAGTACTGCCACTAAACCTTTGACCCTGGCCATAAAAGCTTATTAAGTAAAACTGAGATCATGTATATTTACGAGGCCAAAACTGTGGGGTAAGTTCTGCTACTGTGTTTAGATTGTCAGATGTTGTTGGCATCACTTTTCCAGGAACATGTAAGCTTTACAACCCCTAGCGTTATGGATGTCACCAATGTTATCATGTCACCAATATATCATTATTATGTTTGTCACTAATTTTCAGTGGCAAACATAAATACTATTGTCTGACTTAATGCATGTTAGGAAAAGGATTTAGCTAGTGTATTATGCTAAAAAAATTTACAACTTTATGGTAACTGGAACCTAACACAGATATTGTTATGTAAAATGCTGAATAAATCTTTTCCTGAATTTACATCCTATTTGATTACTATTAATGAAATATGATGTAAACAAAGTGTTGTTAACATTAAAAAATGCTGAATTTGTAATGGAGCAATAGATTGAAATAATCTAATGACAGCAATCACTTTGCACTATAAGGTATCTGCTCTCATACCTTTCAAAGGTGATCGACCTACATTCGTAAGTGTTCTACAATTCCTACATAATATGAAGACCACTCCAAATTCCTTTGTTTACTTTTGCCCTGCCCTAATTCCTGAAGTTAGTCAGTGTTCAATCACATCTCTAGGTACCGTCCTTAAGAATTTCAAACTATTACTATCAAATTGCAGTCATCAGGTACCCAGTTTAGTTCCAGCTCATGCACAGATGCACTAGAATCACAGACAAAAGGTGCCTTTACACTGAAACATTTAAACATCAGTGTATTTATCCAATAAACAATCCATTACAAGACCACAAGTCGTAACAGAATGAGGCCATTCAATCCATTGAGCCTGCTCTGCCATTCAATTATATATTTTCCCTCAGCCCTTTCTTCCACATAAAAAAGGAATAAAACGGGTCCAACACTGACCCTTGGGCACCCCACGAGTCATAGGCCTCCAGTCAGGGAATCAACCTTCAATCATCACCCTCTGCTTATCATCAAATCAATTCTGAATCACATGCAACCTGACCTTCCAGATTAGCCTGCCATGTGGGACCTTGTTAAAGGTCTTACTGAAATACATGAAGACAATATCCACTGCCTTACCTTTATATATCCTCTTAGTTACTTCTTCCGACACTGTTGTAAAGCCACACCATAAGACATGTTTCTATGTATCCCCAAGTCTTTTCTTCTTATTGTGTTTTTTGGAATTTTCTGAATATTCATAAATGCTATCATGAAAGGTTAAGGATGCACTTATTTCAATTTATTTCACACAAAATGAATTATAAAACTGTGGCTTAAAAGACCTCATGAGCAAATTATAATTCCATGTCGTTATCCTGCAGTTAAATTTTTACTATTGACAAGTACACTGGTCTTTGGTAATGCATTAAACCTTCAGAAAATAATCACAAAAGAAAATTTTGCATAATTGGAGTATTAGAACAACTTCTTCTTCTGAAGCCCGTCACCCCTACTGAAGTATAGGCTGGCGACAGCAGCTCACCAGAGTCCTCTGTTCTGGGCCAGACTTTCAATTTCAGATGTATTCCATATATACATCTTTAAGGCAAAGATCATTCCTCCCCTAAAGAAGAGGTCCTTAGAGCTTCTGTTGACATTTCTATAGCACTGGGTTTTTACAGGATAGTGTTGCTGGCCCTATGACCACCAACCCACCTCCTTTTGCAACCATGCTTGGGACTGTCCATGACAGAGTTGAGTACTAGAAATACTGGACAGTTATTTTGTGAAATATTTTTTCAATGTGGAAAGGGCTATTACCTATGAAATTATAATAATATCTTAATATAAAAGGGAAAATTGTTTGACTGGAGCAGCGGTTCCCAAACTTGGGTTATGGTCCCCTTGGCACCCAAACCACATCCCCAGTTCCCCCCTCTCCTTTTCTATCCATTACATAAAAACTATAAAGAGTTTTGATTTATGATGCACAGTGAAAGAAAATAGGAACTACATATTCAAAGTAGTGACAAATAATTGCAAAAATTAATCAAATCTATTTAAAGCTATAAATAAAATTATTTCTTTATTTAGTTACAGTCAAAACACTTTTAGAGTGTATATTAGTAGTCCACCTATTCACTACTTCATTATTTTTTCAGATTTCAATGAAATGGGCTTGCTGCGGTGATATCTACTTCTCAACAACAGGCTAAATGTTACTCAGAAGGAGTCTCAGATCCCTCATTCAGTAATTTACAGTCAGCTTCACTGCTTTGAAAAAAGCCACATGACTACACTCAAACCACATTTCAATAAATATGGTGTTGGAAGCAATAAAGAAAATCATGACCTTTTTCTGCAATACAGGATAGTGCACACAGATTTCTTCCTGCAACCAGAAGTCTTTTTTAAACCTCAGATTCAACTCCAAGTTATTCTGTAACGAGATCAGTTCTTCCTCCATCCTTCCTGTTAATTCCTCATTACAAGTGTTCAGGAATGAATGTATACCCAATCTGGAATCTGAATCGAGAGAAGATCCAGAAATCTCTCTGACAAGTTTTTTTATGCAGCTCATCCAGGTGGGCACAGTATGTTTGAAGATCATCTGGTATTCTTTCTTTCTTTTCCAACTCAGAGAGGCTTGGAAACTGGAAAAGCTTGCAACAGCCAATGTTGCACTTACATTGGGTTAACTGGGACAGAAAATGTGAATAATTCTGGCAAATAAGTATTGTCTATTGCCATGCCTCATATTCTTGGGCTGATTACTGAATGAAGTATTCCGTCTTGTTAGAATTGAATCAGTTTCAAGAAGTGCATAAAAGCATCACAGGTAGTTTCTTTTTCCAAACCATCTGACTTCTGTGTGCTAACAGCAAGTGCTCAAACTGTTCATAATTCTAAATAGAAAGCTCTAAATTTAGCCATGGGCATTGATGTGTATGAAGCACACAGAGCATTCCATCCCCTCATTCCAGGGTAGATAATCATTCAATCTGCAATCCCTGTCCCTCTCCCTCTTTCAATCTTTTTATTAATATTAATATGAACAAAATACAACTGATATATTAATAAAGGGATTACAAACATACAAATTCCCATTGCACATGAAAGAATATATAAACAATGATTACAGTATAAATGAGTTTTCCCAAAACATGAACCATACAGTATATGTATGAACAAGGTAAATCTAGGTATTTCATAATATATGATACAAAAAAAACAGAAAAAAGAAAAACAAGTTTGCAAAATTAACTAAACTACTAATCTAATAGCTAATAAAGAAGAAAAAAGAAGCAAAAAAAGAAAAAAAAGAAAGAAAAACTAGAAAAAGAAAAAAAAGGGCTGTTTATAATATTTCACAAGAATACATAATCATCAGTGTCGTCAACTCCGATCCTCTCAACATAAATAAGATTAAAGCTGGAAAATCAAATAAGCTTGGAACAGGGTCATATTACATCATATGAAAATATTGAATAAATGGTCTCCATATCTTTTCAAATTTAATAGAAGTATCGAATACACCACTTCTAATTTTTTCTAAATTTAAACATAACATAGTTTGAGAAAACCAATGAAATACAGTGGGAGGATTAATCTCCTTCCAATTCAACAAAATAGATCTTCTAGCCATCAGAGTGAGAAATGCAATCATTCGACAGGCGGAAGAAGATAAATGAAGTGAGTCCATCATTGGTAAACCAAAAATTGTGGTAATAGGATGGGGTTGTAAATCAATGTTCAATACCGCAGAGATAATATCAAAAATATCTTTCCAATATTTTTTCAAAAGCGGACATGACCAAAACATATGAGTTAAAGACGCGGTTTCAAATTGACATCTATCACAAATAGGATTTATATAAGAATAAAAATGAGCTAATTTATCCTTGGACATATGGGCCCTATGTACGACCTTAAATTGTATTAACGAATGTTTGGCACATATAGATGATGTATTAACTAATTGAAGAATTCTATCCCAATTCTCAATAGGAATAATAAGATTAAGCTCTCTTTCGCAATCATTTTTTGTCTTATAAAGGGGCTCTGAATGTATCTTCATAATTATATTATAAAGTTTTGATATAAGCCCTTTTTGAAAAGGGTTTAATTCAAACAAACTCTCCAAAATATCTGAAGACACAAAATTTGGAAACGTAGGAAGTACTGTACTTAAAAAATGCCTAATCTGTAAATATCTAAAAAAATGAAATCTAGGCAAATTATATTTATTAGATAATTGCTCAAAAGACATAAAACAATTGTCCAAAAATAAATCAGAAAATCTTAGTAATCCCTTAGTTTTCCAAGCCGAAAAAGCTTGACCTATAATTGAAGGGTGGAAAAAGCAATTAGATACAAAAGAATATTTAAAACGAATTGAGTCAACCCGAAAAATTTCCAAAATTGAAACCATATACGTAAAGTATGTTTAACTATCGGGTTGTCAATTTGTTTCGGCAATTTAGAAAGAGCAAAGAGGGGAGAAGTCCCTAAAATAGAACCCAGAGCATAACCTGGTACCGATTTAATTTCCAAACTCACCCAATGAGGGCCAAAAGATCCATCCCAGTCTTTCAACCAACATAACAAATATCTAATATTAACTGCCCAATAATAAAATCTGAAATTAGGTAATGCCAACCCACCTTCCTTCTTTGTCTTCTGTAAGTATATTTTACCTAACCTGGGATTTTTATTCTGCCATATATATGAGGAAATTTTTGAATCAACATTAGTAAAAAAAGATTTCAGAATAAAAGTTGGTACCGCTTGAAAAATACCGTAGATTCCGGATTATAAGCCGCTACTTTTTTCCCACGCTTTGAACACTGCGGCCTTTACTACGGCTAATGCATGGTTTTTTTTCATGCCGCCAAAAACATTTTGCCTCGTAACAGTAGACCAATAAAATTGATGAGTAGTTCACAGAGGTGCAATGAAATTGTACGATAAATCAAGCGCACTTTCACAATTAAATTATTGTAAATCAGTCATTTGTACTCACCCTCATCAACATGGAAAACACTCAAAGAAAAGCATTGTGCTGCCTTTATGGCAGTTATTTAGTTTATAATATTTTCACTTAGTAATTCATTTGTTAGTATTTTCTAGTTAAAGTTAGAAGTGTTTTAAGTATATTTGTTTTCTGTACTACATCCCGGAATGCTATGACGTCACATCCGGTTTCGCCGCGTCTTGTGGGAAAATACCAGTTTGCGATAAACGGAAAGGAGGGGGCGAGCGCATTAGACCCGAGCGAGAACGCTGCCAGCATATGATGCAGCTTTTAAGTTAAAGGCGATCAATAACTTTTCCTGGTAGGCTGCAGTATATTTTTTTTACCAGTCGTTAGGAGATATTGGAATGTTGTTCGTGCACTGTTCAGTAAAAAAGTATACGCAATTTAATTTGTGTGTTACCGATACGTATGTATATTTAAAAGTAGCCGTGTTACAGGCACGGTTCGAAAAAAAGCATTTGCAATATGTATTTGTTTATGTTACCATACGGATTTAATTAAAAGTTAAAAAATCCTCACGTGTAATATCTTTCTGTGTAAATATCTCATATTACAACATGGGACACCTGCGGCTTAAAATCCGGTGTGGCCTGTACAAATACAAAATTGATTTTCTTTCTAAAATTAGAGCCTGCGGCTTTTAATCAGGTGCGCTCTGTAGTCCGGAATTTACGGTATATAAAAACTTAGGTAAAATAACCATCTTAATAGCATTAATCCTACCTATCAGAGATAAAGACAATGGTGACCACTTAGTAAACAAACATTTAATCTGATCAATTAAGGGTAAAAAATTAAACCTAAATAATTCTTTATGGTTTTTTATGATTTTAATCCCTAAGTAAATAAAAGAGTCATTAACTAATTTAAAAGGTAAATTTCCATAACTTGGGACCTGTCTATTCAAAGGAAACAATTCACTCTTATTAAGATTTAACTTATACCCAGAAAACTCACTAAATTGAGCCAACAATGATAGAACTGCTGGAATAGATTTCTCAGGGTTAGAAATGAATAATAATAAATCATCTGCATACAAAGATAACTTATGAATATCTGTCCCACGATTAATACCCGAAATATCCTGTGATTCTCTGATGGCAATTGCCAAAGGTTCTAAAGCAATGTTAAATAGTAATGGGCTAAGAGGACAGCCTTGTCTAGTGCCCCGAAATAAACGAAAAAAGGGAGATCTTTGATTATTAGTAAACACCGAGGCTACTGGAGTGTGATAAATCAGTTTAATCCAAGAAATGAATGTCGGACTAAAATTAAACTTCTCCAACACATAAAATAAGTAAGGCCATTCAACTCTATCAAATGCTTTCTCCGCATCTAATGAAATAACACATTCTGAAGTACTATGTGAAGGAGTATAAACAATATTCAGTAATCTCCTAACATTGAAAAAAGAATAGCGATTTTTAATAAAACCGGTTTGATCTTCCGAAATAATTTGGGGTAATACCTTCTCCAGCCTGGATGCCAGTAACTTGGAAAAGATCTTGGAGTCTACATTCAATAAAGATATTGGTCTATAGGATGCACAGTCAGTAGGGTCTTTATCTTTCTTCAGTATTAAAGAAATGGAAGCTCTATAAAAAGATTGTGGCAAATTCCCCAATCTAATTGCTTCTTCAAAAACCCTGCATAACCAAGGAGAAAGAGTAGCGGAAAAACATTTTAAAAATTCTACTGTATTCCCATCTGGACCTGGTGCTTTCCCAGAATTCATTGAGGAAATAACCCCTTTAATTTCTGCATCCATAATAGGAGTATTTAATATTGAAAGGTCATCGGATGATAATTTTGGAAAATTCAATTTCCCAAGAAAATCACACATGGTGTTATGATCCTGAGGGAATTCAGATTGATACAGGGAGGTATAAAAGTCTTGAAATGACTCCTGTCCCTCTCCAATGAGAATTTTAATCCAGTCTTTAGTATGAGACTGCTGTCCTTCCCTATGTTCCCTCTCTTACCATGTCTCTCCCTCCTGTCCCCGCACTGGTGCATCATCTCACCAACTTTCCTAGTTACGGTAACACCAACCAGTCCCATTTCTGCTGCCATACACAACTTTGGCCAATTAATTTGTCGCTCACCACTTGACACTGTTTATGCCATCACATTGTTGCCGTGACTCAATTTAGCCTAACCTCTCCAAAGAAATTGCCTGCCCCTTAGAAATTCCCACCAGCCCCAGAGGGATGATATCACCCACTTTGGGAACCAGTAGACTAAAGGAATAAATGAGGAAATGATAAAGAGATGTGTAAATGTGGATATAGAAGAGCACACAAATTATTGAGGAATTTGGAATAGGAATAAGTAATTAGTGGTTTGATAAAGGAAACAAGTAAATGGAGGAATTAGCAAAAGAACAGGCAAATGGTAAACAGATTGATGAGAAATTACATTTGCTATTACTCAAGGAGAGGATGATTCTAAAATTATAGAACATAGATAGCTAATAAATCCAAAAAGAAATTCAGGATGAACTACTTAGAAAGCAATAAGAACTTAGAAAGCATTAGTGCACAGTGTTTGAAACAGCAGCATGAATATATTTAAGAGGATACTTCCCTTCAACATAACATTGTTCTACTGCTGGAGTCAATGCTGAATCTAGAGCTGGTGATCAGATGTAGTGATATCGAACACCAGCTCAACTTGGACTTGGCCTAGCCTGCGAAGAAATCTGAAACATACCAACGTCAGAATGGCTGACAGTACTGTATTAGGATTAAGAATTCAGACATTTTCTGTCTGCATTTTTCTGTAGCAGAGCACTAACATTCATTGTGAAACTTTAAGGCAAAACATGATGATTAAATTGACTCAAGCCAAGTCAGCATGGACCTGTGGTTGTGCTAACCAGTACACCTCTTTATGCAGTACAATTAAGCTACTGAACAAGAGCAGACTAAATTTGCGGTGCTAATCAAGAAAAGTAGCATATGCTATTTGTTTTTTAAGATGCCCAGATAACTTCAGCATTCTAGGAGCCAAATTACAAACAAGCCTATCATTGTCGTATTACTATGGTATTTAGTCATGAAAGCATGAAATAACACACCAAAAAAAACACACACCAGCTCAATTTCCATACAATCTTTGTGAATAATCAGAACTAATATTTGGGGACTGATGAAGGCAGTGCCACACCTTCACTGAGGATCTTGAATAAATAATTGCATGATGGCCAGTAACATAAAGTCAAAAGGTCAATATAATTATTTGTAACATTTCGAAGTTTTTGGTTTTTTAAACTGCATATATTTCAGTACTGTTTTTAATAAATTTAACAAACAAATCTAACATTAGGATATTTAAAAATCTTGTTCAAAATGTTAATCTGACTTATTTATCATGACAACAAAGTACTGAATGACAGCTGGAATTCGAACCCTATGCCTGTTAATTTAAACATTATAAACATCTAAACAAATACAAATGGTTCACAATTTGACCAGTTTTAATATACAATATTGATAGATACACTCAGTGGCCACTTTATTAGGTACACCTGCTCATTAATGCAAATATCTAACCAGCCAATCATGTGGCAGCAATTCAATACATAAACGTATGCAGATATGGTCAAGAGGGTCAGTTGTTGTTCAGACCAAACATGAGAATGGGGAAGAAATGTAATTAAAGTGACTTTGACTGCGCAATGATTGTTGGCAGCAGGCAGGGTAGTTTGAGTATCTCAGAAACTGCTTAACTCCTGGGATTTTCACACACAACACTTTCTAGAGTTTACAGAGAATGGTGCAAAGAACAGTGTTTTGTGGGAGAAAATGCCTAGTTAATGAGAGAGGTCAGAAGAGAATGGCCAGACTGGTTCAAGCTAACAGGAAGGTGACAGTAATTCATATAATCATGCACTACAACAGTGGTGTGCAGAAGAGCATCTCTGAATGCACAACACATTGAACCTTTGTAATATTAAGAAGTTAGCATCTCGTAGGCCGCTTGTGACCCTGGCTATTTTTTAAAGATCATAGCAGCTATGAGCTTGAGAAAAAGAGTATAAATGCACAAATGCTTTCCCATAAAATAAGCTGAGCGGGTGACAGTAGCCTTGGTGTGGGAAACATATTGTGCCTTGTGTTTCTTATGGCACCTGCAAGATAAGCAATTAGAGGGAATGACTATTTATAAGGGCAGCAGACTTTGGGTGGCGCGTGCATATCTGTATCCAGACACAATAGCAATTAAAACTGTTATACGAACAATTTATGACTGATAACGTTAACAATACTCATCTGTAGAGTAACTTGCTAATAAAGAGTTAAAGTTACTTTCACCATAGTACGTGGTGTCTTTGCATCAGGTAGATCAAAAGAAGTTTATAACACCTTGAAGTGGACTGGCTGCAGCAGCACAAGACCACACCAAGTTCCACTCCTAATAAAGTGGTCACTGGATGTATGTTTTAAAAATTAATTGTAAAAAACATGATGCAATTTCACACTAGTGATTAATTAAATTTCAGGAAGAAATTAGATGACTTTTTGAAAGAGACTTACACCATTAAATTCACAGCTGTTGTAATGGAACAAGTTTAGTGAACTGAGCTTTAACCAAATCACTGGTTGTGCTACAGCTGGAGTATTCTGTTTGATTCTGACAGCCACTCTATGGAAAGTATAGCAAGACCTTGGCTTGAGAGCCAATGAGATGCCCACCAACTTCTATCTATAAGGTATTTTAACATAACAAAATATGTCAATGTGCTTTATAGGAGCCTTGTCAAACATGACAAAGAGGTTGATGGTGCAACTTAAAAGAGAAAGGCAATGAAAATTTTAAAAAATGGTCCAGAAAACATTTAATTGCACTGCAGAATTAACCAAGTGGCTCTGCTACATTTTTTTTCCTCTCTGTGTGTTTATTCTTGTTCTTTCTTGTAAGTTTGTTGTTGAATTAGTTGATTCACTCTAGTACATATGTCCAGGTCAAGCATACCTATCTATCCTCTCTATCCTCATGTAACAGACATTATTTTGAAGGTGAATACTGTGAACAACATGCTGCAATTATCATCTTAAAATCTCACAACTTTTGAAAACTGTCTAAGGTCTGTTGGGCATCCATTGATCGCAACACAAAGCATTTGTGAAAAGGCAAGCCATAAATCAAAGTTCAAAGTCAAAATAAATTTTATTATCAAAGTACATATCTGTCACTATATACAACATTGAGATTAATTTTCTCAAAATTCATAAAACCTATGGGTTCCAATTGGAACATGTTCCATCTTACAAAATGAATGAATTACTGCCACTTGCATATTACTCCATTTTGCACCTACTCATACCACTGTCTCTAACGCATACACATACAATCACACACAAACAGACAGGTGAGTTCCAACTGAGTCCGTTGGGAGATTCCTTCATAGAAGAAACATGATCAATCCGTGTTAAAATTCAAAAAATTCTAATATATAATTGCCAGTCTGTATCACTGAATTGCCACATTCAAGTGACCAAGATTGTTACACAAATATATTAATTTTTATTCCATGCTTTCTGTGTATTTTCCACTCATATCACAATTCCATTCCATATTTTAATATGAACATGGCACAGTTCATTTTGAGCAATGTAATATGTAATTCTCTGCAATATTAGATAGCTTAATAAAAAATCTATGTCCCTGAATTAATGTTTCTACTCCCCAAACCAAATCAATCCCATTCTTGCTTTGAGCAATTATCAAGAGGCTGATGCTTCATTTCAGTATTAAAAGTTCTGCACTGTTGGTAGTATTAACTTTCAAACGGAATTGCAGTCTCCTCTTTGAGATCATGTGACTTTATATGAAGAACATCCCGGCATTTGCCCTTCACCAAACTGCACATAAACAGCATAACTGGCCATCTCTCTAGCTAATCTATGGATCTTGTCCAGATGAATACAGTACAGGTTCCCCCGCCATTCAAAGGTAGAGCATTCCTATGAAACGGTTCATAAGCCGGAATGTCATAAAGTGAAGAAGCAATTACCGTTTATTTATATGGGAAAAATCTGTGAGCGTTTGCAGGCCCAAAAAATAACCTACCAAATCATGCCAAATAACACATAAAACCTAAAATAACAGTAACATATAGTAAAAACAGGGATGATATGATAAATACACAGCCTGTATAAAGTAGAAATACTTTTCTGCAATCATTGCAGCACTGTACACCGTAGCAAAAATCTCACACAAGCGCTCTCGGCAGAAAGACTAGGCGCAAGCGCTCTCAGCAGAAGCACTCTCTCCAGTAACCTTTAAGCTATGAAGCTGCCAAATCATACTAAATAACACATAGTACCAAATAACACATACAAATACACAGCCTAGATAAAGTAGAAATAATGTATGTACAGTGTAGTTTCACTTACCAGAACTGGGAAGACAGCGAGCACACTGATGATGGTGCGTTAGGCTGAGTTGTCGGAGGTTGGGGTGGTGGGACACTGGGGTGTCATCTCATCGTCTTCTGTTTCCATCAGGGCAGGCAGGTCATCTTCTATGTCTGCCTGCCTCGATGTCGAAGGTCGAGGTTCGTCGTCTGCTGTGGCTGATGTGGAAGGCTTGAAATACGACAGTATGCTTGACTGCTTAGCCTCGCGTATTTTTCTATCATACAGTTCTTTGTAAGCACTCAAACCATCCTGCAAATATAGCCTAAACCTACGTACTCTTTCAAAATTAAAGTCGTACTTTTCTGCAATCATTGCAGCATTGTCAATCGCAGTGAAAATCTCATGCAGTTGCTTCATGTTCAGTTCCTGGACAACTTCACTTTCAGTTCGTTCGCTGCTGCATTCGGTTTTGATTGTTATCCTTTCCTCTTCCAATTGCATCAGCTCTTCATCTATCAGTTCTTGGTCATGGGATGCCAAAACCTCTTCAACATCATCTTCGTCAAGTTCCACAAGCCAAACTCAGTTTGTCCTTACTTCGTTCACTACGATCGAAATGCTTAATTATGTCTAGTTTTATGCTAAGTGTAACACCCTTACGAGCCCTTTTAGGCTTTTCCGATACCTTAGAACTCATCTTGCTAACGGATGCACAAAATAAATCGAGATAAAGCACAAATGCTCACAGGCACGTGTTTAAGCAACGCCGGCTAGAATGCAGTTCCGGGGGAGGAGCCTGGCTGCTCGGGGCGTGCACTGCCTTTTTTCGTAACAGTGAAAACACCTTCTGTTAGCGAAAACAGGTAACTGATGTAGATCTTTCGTAACAGCAAGGTGTCGTAAAGCGAACGTTTGAAAAACAGGGGACACCTGTACTTCAAAATATATCAGAAACAGTGCTTTTGAACAACCCAGCATAATTGTTCTGAAGCTCCTTGTATGTCCTTTGCTTTAAAAATGGTTCTTAATTTAGACTGTTGCATATATATGAAAGCTTACTTCTCTGATCATGAACAGCAGGACACAATCTATCAATGGTCTAGCATAGCACATGGGAACTCAAGTATCACACACCATTGTGTAAGTTTCTGAAAGGGTATAAATCTTGTGAAACAGATGTTAAGACTTAAAATGAAACAGATGTAAACCTTAAGCCAGATACTACATTTTAGATTACCCTGGCCCCAGATAGCAGCATATGGGTGTATGCATTCCACAAGTGGAGATTTCTCTGCATTCTCCAACTTGCTATTTATCAGTTGGTTAACGTTTGAAGTGATGGTATTCAAGTGTGTTACCTGAAAAATATGTTCTAGCATCTCACTTGAAATATAAAGTATAAACTTAACAATTTTTCTGTGCAGATAATGAAGGGAGGGGGTGATAATAATGTAAGAAATCTTATGAATTCATAGCCAGATAAAAGCAGCTATCAGATAACTTGACAATCTTGTAATGCCTGAATTAGATATATAATCTGTTTCCCCTATGAACTTCTGGAGTTATGTTAGTCCCAGTGAAACAATACCACAATTAAAATTGTCTTCCTTGCTTTCAAAATAACTACAATTAGCTTACCCACCTGCACTCCTCCCTTTCCACTACCTCAGCCACATCCCTTCCTCTGCCATCTCCAGCCTCAAAATGTTCTGGGATCTATTCACTCTACGAGTCTCCACATCCAGCATATTGTCCTCCGTATCACCTGCCATTTTCAATGGGATCCCACCACGAAATACATCTTTCCCTTCACCCCCCACAGGGATTCTGCAGGGATCACTCTCTACACAACTCCCTTGTCCACCTGTCCCTTCCCAGTGATCTCTCCTCCCTTAGTACTCAGCCCTGCAAATGAGACAAGTGCTACACCTGCCCCTACACTTCCTCCCTCACCATCATTCAAGGTCCCAAACAGTTCTACCAGGTGAAGTGACACCACACTTGTGTGGTTCCTCTAAATCAGTGAGACCCAATGTAGACTGGGGCACTGCTACATCAAGCACCTTCATTCTGTCTTCCACAAAAGGCAGGCATTTCTGGTGGTTGCCTATTTTAATTCTGCTTCCCATTCTCATTCCGACATGACAATTCATGGCCTACTCTACTATCACTATGAGGCCATTCTCAGGTTGGAGGAGAAACACCTTGTATTTCATCTGGATAGCCTCCAACCTGATGGCATGAACATCAATTTTTCTACCTTTCTCCCCTCTCCTCTCCCTTTTTCCATTCTCCCCTCTAGCTACACTCTTACCCCTTCTTTTCTCCCCTGCTCAACACCTCCCTCTGATGCTCTCCTCTTTTCATTTCTCTGATAACCCATTGCCCTCTCCTATCACATTCCTTCTTCTTTAGCCCTTTAACTCTTCCACTTATCAGCTCCAAGCTTCTCACTTCATCCCCTCCTCCACCTCCAACCTACCTTCCCCCTCACCTGCTTTCACTTATCACTTGTCAGTTTGTATTCCTTCCCCTTCCCCCACCTTCTTATTCTGGCTTTTCCCCTTTGCTTTCCAGCCCTGATGAAGGGTCTCAACCCAAAATGTCAACTGTTTATTCCTCACCATAGATTCTGCCTGACCTGCTAAATTCCACCAGCATTTTGTGTTTGTTGCTATTTTCACTCCAATTCAGGACTCCTAGTTATCCCTGATCGCAATTACCATCACATCAGCCATGCCTTCAGCCGTGAAGCTCCTAAGCTCTTAAATGTCCTTCTAAAACCCTTCCATTGTTCCCTTGTTTTCCCATTTGAGTTGCTCCTTAAAACCTGCTTCCTTGACCAACCTTAAAGCAAAATTTGCCTTAACATCTCATGATCAGTTGTTAAATTTTCTTTAATAATGCTTTGAGGTAGCAGATTTGGACATGATGTGCTGTGTAAATACAAACAGTTGTTGCTTTTGCTGCTATTATCTCAACATAAGCAGGAAAGATGTGATAAAGTGCAAATAAATAAATAAAAGTGGGATAGGTGTATGCATGGTTGTGTTACCTTTGATACAATTGGTACAACAGAACAGCATGACATCACATTAATTAACAACAATTCTGTATAAGGAATGGATAATGCCTGGAAGCTGACAGCGTATAGTCCAGTTGAACTATCTTCAGGGGAGCTGATGTAAGAAAAGTATTAAGGGTGAAACTGGAAAAGTTAAAAGAAACGTCCTGAAAAACATTTATAGTTCACTCTATTTCCTCTTAATGTCCCTTTATGTTTCAAAAGACAAATGCCACAGCTATTTGAAGAAATTACTAACATTGTTCATGCTGGTGAATAATCACTGTTAAGCAATGTCAGTCTTAGGAAAATCACACATGGAGCTTAGCAAACTAGTATACATTATTCATTGTATCAAACATTATATATTAAATGTGATATTAAAAAAAGCAATTATCCATAGAAAGTGAAAGGTTACCATTTCTCTTGACCTAAATTATGTTTAACATCAAACACACTGAACTTGGCAAGTTTACCACATATAGTCAGTTACATACAATGTATTTCTGGTACTGGAGGCAGAAACTATTTCAAAACGCACAAGAAAACAGGGAATTACTTTTGGATTATGGAACACCTAGTTCATTTAGCTTTTACTTAAATGACAAGTGTAATTTTAAAATCATTTGAGATTATAGTGAAATACCGTTTGATTTATCTACCTAAAAAGGCATCTATTTTGTTGAACATGTGGTACAGTGTGTGTACTAAGTACTATACTTAAGAGTTGCCATAGTTACACAATGTGGGAACCCCAAACAAATATAAATCTTTCACCCATGATGCTTGATCCTAAAGTGCCCAATAAACTTTTCATTGATCACCTAAGATATGCGATTTTTTCAAAAATCCTCAAAAAATTAGACAGCAAAACTTAGTCCACTCACAGGTAACTTTCATGTGCAGAACATACAGGCTTGAAACACAAGATTGCTGGCTGCAAATAATTTTATTACTAGCCTAGTACAAATTAAAATTTAACAGAGAGTAAAGAACAGAGGATGCTGGAAATCTGAACTCAAAATTAATGCTAGATATACTGATGAAACTCTGCTATTCTCTTCACAAATATAGTCTAACCTGCTGAGTTTTTCTAACATTGTATATTTCATTTAAAAGTAAATCAGATTTAATTTGAAACCAGATTCATCATTTTAAAGTGTTTCAACAGAACTTGTAGTTTTATATGAGCAGTGATATTTAGACCTCTTTATAAAATTACATCCAACTATCATAACCTGCCACCAGCCTCCATGTCCAGCACATAATTCTCCGAAACTTCTGCCACCTCTAATTGGATCCCACCACCAAACACATCATTCCCTTCCCCCCACTTTCTGCTTTCCACAGGGATCGTGACTCCCTTGTCCATTCATCCTTTTCCACTGATCTCCCTCCTGGCACTTATCCTTGCAAGCCAAACAAGTGTTTCACCTGCCCCTACACCTCCTCCCTCACTACCATTCAGGGCTCCAATCAGTCCTTCCAGGTGAAGTGACACTTTACCTGTGAGTCTGCTAAGGTTATATACAGTGTTTGGTGCTCCTGGTGTGGCCTATTGTATATTGGTGAGACCCGACGTATATTGGGAGACCACTTCGCCAAGCATCTACGCTCCATCTGCCAGAACAAGCAGGGTCTCCCAGTGACCACACATTTTAATTCCACTTCTCATTCCTATTCTGATATGTCCATCCACGGCCTCCTCCACTGTCGGGATAAGGTCACACTTGGGTTGGAGGAACAACATCTTATATTCTGTTTGGATAGCCTCTAACCTGATGACATGAACATCGATTTCTCAGACTTACATTAATGCCTCCCCCCACCCAACCCCCTTCACCATTTCTCATCCCCTTGTCCCTCTCTGATGTTATCTCCTTGCCCACCCATCACCTCCCTCTGGTGTTCCTCCCCCCCCCCTTTTCTTTTTTCCACCATGACCTTCTGTCTTTCACCAATCAACTTCCTAGCTCTTTGCTTCATCCCTCCCCCTCCTATCGCCTGGTGTTTCTCTCTCCCCTACTCCCACCTTTCAAATCTACCTCCTCAGCTTTTTTTTCTCTAGTCCTGCCAACGGGTTTCGGCCCAAAAACATCAACTGTATTTTTTTCCATAGATGCCGCCTGACCAGCTAAGTTCCTCCAGCATTTTGTAGGTACTACCATAACTTGTGTCTCCAATGATACTTACCTATCACTAATAGTCAATGACATTTTGTGTGGCCCCCTATTATCAATCATCCAACCAATCTTACAGAGTTTTGTGAGGAAATTACCAGAAGAGTTGACAAAATCAAGACAGTGGATGTTGT
This sequence comes from Hemitrygon akajei, assembly GCF_048418815.1. Lineage (NCBI taxonomy): Eukaryota > Metazoa > Chordata > Chondrichthyes > Myliobatiformes > Dasyatidae > Hemitrygon > Hemitrygon akajei. The sequence continues at coordinate 46,092,529 of NC_133127.1, read as the reverse complement.
CAACATGGACTTCAGCAAGCCTCTGACGAGGTCCCACATTGGAGGTTGATCAAGAAATTTCAGTCACTTGGCATTCAAAATGAGGTAGTAAATTGGATTGGATATAGATTTTGTGGAAGAAGCCAGAGTTCAGTAGAAGCTGATTGCTTCTCTGACTGCAGGCCTGTGACTAGTGGTGTGCCAAAGGAATCAGTGCTGGATCTGTTGCTGTTTGTCATCTATATCAATGATCTGGATGACAATATAACTGGATCAGCAAATTTGTGAATGACACCAAGATTAGGACTGTAGTGGACAGTGTTACGAACCCCGTAACTGGGTCACTTACCAGCAAAGATAGAGAGGTCCGTTGAAGCCTGATGATATGATTTTTAACAGTATTTATTAGTAAAAATACACAATAATAATATCAATGCAAACATACAGATAATATACGTCGTCAATACCAAATCTAAAAGTGCGGGTATAATAATAATCAATAAGAAATAAGCTCTATCGTTGTCTAGGGGATAAATGTATTGTCCGATGGAAATATAAAAGTCACTCAGTTCATGCAGGCTGCAGCCTTTTGTTGGAGAGAGAGAGAGATTTTTAGAAACTTGCCGGCTTTCCTTTTTATGATTTCGATCCGTCAGAATTCCCGTTGGCGTGGCCGTTCACTTGTGGCCTCTCCTTTAGCTAAGCCGTTCTTCCGTGATGAGCCCGCTACCCTGGCAAGGGAGGACGCACACGGGCCCCCACCGGCGTTCGCTATAAAACGCTGCCACTGGCTTTCCAGCGTTTCTCCTGGTGCGTCTAAAGGGGTTGTTCCCCAGACCCTCTTTTATCCTTACCCACGGGGTCTCAGATGTCAATCAGGTTGGGATGATGCAATCCCTCAACCAGCCCACTCTGGTCATCCCCTGAGGGGCTTCAATGAATAGTACAGTACTCAATACACAATTCCGTCTCCAAGAGACAATAGCCGTTATCAGGGGTTTTGTTTTCGCTGAGGCCAGGACACATTCCAAACCTTGTGGATTCTCTCTCATTTCCTGGGTCCCAAACCCGAATTAATAGCGATCTTGCGATTCTCAAAAAGGAGGGGGCTACTTTGTACCCTTCGGCCCCTCAGAGTTGTGGCACATTCGTAACAACAGTGAGGAACACTATTAAAGCTTGCAGTGGGATCTGGACCAGCTATGAAAAAGGGCAGAAAAATGGCAGATAGAATTTAATTGTAGGCAATTGTGAGGTATTGCAGTTTAGGTGGACAAACTAGGGTAGGATTTACACCATGAAAATTAGGGCATTGAGGAGTGTGGTAAAACAGAAGAATTGGGGAATACAGATATATAATTCCTTGAAAGTGGCATCACAAGTAGTAAGGGTCATTATGGAAGCTTTTGGCACATTGCCCTTCATAACTTCTGAGTACGGGAGTTGTGAAGCTATGCTGATGTTGTATAAGATATTGGTGAGGCCTAATTTGGAGTATTGTGTGCAGCTTTGGTTATCTATCTACAGGAAAGATATAAATATGGTTGAAAGAGTGCAGAAAAATTTTGCAAGGATGTTTCCAGTATTTGAGGACTTGAGTTACAGGGAAAGGTTCAATAGATTAGGACTTTATTCCATAGAGCAAAGAGGAATGAGGAGAGATCTGATGAATGTAGGATGTATACAAAATTATGAGGAGTGTAGATACTTTAAATGCAAGCAGGCTTTTTCCATTAAGATTGGGTCAGACTAGAACAAGACGTCATGGGTTAAGGGTCAATGGTGAAACGTTTAAGGGAAACATGAGAAGGAATTTCTTCACTCAGAGTGGTGAGAAAGTGGAATGAGCTGTCTGCGGAAATGATGGGTACGGGTTTGATTTCAACATTTAAGAGAAATTTGGATGGGAGGGATATGGAGGGCTAAGGTCCAGGTGCAGCTGATTGGGATTAAGTAGGTAAATAGCACAGCATAGACAAAATGAGCCAAAGGGCCTGTTTCTGTGTTTTAGTGTTCCATGACTCTATGAGCATACTTGCAGACACTGCAAAACCCAACACCTCTAAGAAAATATGCCTTCTCCAATTAACCCAACAGAAGCCAATCGTATACTACAGAAAATATATAATTGTAATCAAAGTAGTTTAATTTGGAGGAAAAGGCAAGAGGAAATTGTTGGAAAAGAATGAAGAGAAAATAAACTAAATATTGTATTTGGAGCAAAATGGTAAAGCTGTTAATGGCTCCCAGTGAACTCTCAGGTATCTCAGTAAAGGGGACCAGTTAGCATATCAAGTCAGCCAGGCGCTCGTATTCCATCTTACAGTACTGACATCAGCTTTCAACCAATTCAGGAGGTTAAGTTCCAGACTGTCCTTATCTCTTTCTTGAACTACCTTGAAACAAGAGTTCTGTTCTAAGTTTCAATGGACACTCCAACCCATTTCATTCCCTAGAACAGGGTTTCTCAACTAGGGATCCCCGAAACCCTAGGGTTCTGTGAGAGGTCGCTAGGGGTTCCACAAGAGATCGTGAATAAACTTTGCGCATTCCGGGATACTAACGATGCTAACCAGTGGTGGGCAGTGACCAAGCAGCCCCATTAGCAATCTTGCTCGATGTCTCTCAGCCCATTATGGTAGAGCGCAGTAGGAGCGTGTTTATTTGCTTGAGTCCATTCTCAGCTTTGACATGAGATAGAGCAGGATGGTAGGGTGATAAGTGGTGAGTATGTATTGCATGGAAGGGAGGACAGCAGGCTGATAATTGGTGAGCACTGTTTTGCATGAAGGATGGTAGGCTGATAATTGATGAGTGCTGTATTGTACGGAGGGGGAAAATGATAGGCTGATAAGGAGCACTGTATTGCACTGAAGGTAGGACAGCAGGCTGATGAGGAGTGTTGTATTGCACGGAGGGGAGGACGGTAGGCTGATGAGGAGCGCTGTATTGCACGAAGGGGAGGACAGTAGGCTGATGAGGGCTATGAAGTGCATTTTCTGTACATTGAATGGACTCACCCAACTTGGGCTGTGATGTCAAACTCTCCCTCACAAATTACCTCCCAACTTCCCCCTACATGCCACCAAGTGAAACAAACAGACTCAACCGGTGTAGGAGAAAATTGGAGGGAAATTTTCATTCTAAAGGATTGTTTACGCATCGCAACTTTGCTGCTGGCCTGCCGCTTTGATGTTGATGTAATCATTACAAAGGGTGGATTGTGTAGATTAGAAATGAATTGTATTGTGAAGTTTTCGTACTTTCTGTGGTTTTCTCGTTTAGTTATTTATTATGCCATTCTTATTATGCAACAACAGACACAAAAAGCATCCATCTTTACAATGAAAGCTACTTATCAGTGGGTTTTACATGGACTGATGATCCAAGTTGTTCTATTCCATTGTACCTAGTCTGTGGCAAAAAAAATGTACAAATGCAGCAAGGATTCCAGCAAAATTAGCTTAACTACAAATCAGAACCATATTAACACATAAATGGATATTGGAATCTCAAAACAAACAGATTAAAGCTTTTGTTAATAAAGCCACAATAAAAAGGCAGCAAGTTATTTAGTAGCATAAGTTATTACCTAGAAAAGGAAAAGTCACATAGCTGGTGAGAACCTAATGATGCCAGCATGTAAAATTAAAGTCAGTAAAATGTATGGACAAGATGTAGTATGAGAAATTGAAAAGGTTTCACTCTCAAGCACTATGATAAGTTGACATGTTGATGACATATCACATAATGCTGAAGAACTTTTGTGTGATAAACTGAAAAACCACAGCTTCTCCATCCAGGTTGATGAGTCAACAGATTTCACCAATAAACTTCATATTGTAGCATTAGTAAGATTTGTAAATGATGGTGAAATTCAAGAAAACTTTTTCTGTTGCAAAGAGCTGACCAAAACAACCAAAGACCAAGATATATTTCATGTTTTGTCTTCATATCTGGAAACAGAAGGCCTGCCTTCGAGGAAGTCTGTTGGCATCTGTGGGTGCCCCATCAATGGTTGGCTCCATGACAGGTTTCCTTTCTCTTATAAAACAAAATTCTGATGTTGTCACAACACACTGCTTAAACATTGTTAATAATATTTCATGTTGGAAAAGGCATAGTCATGCACACTGGTAGTTGAATTAAATATGCAGACTATTTTCCAAACACGAAGCAAATCCAAAAATCTGAGAAGCAAAGGGACTCAGGAGTCCTTGTGCAGAACTTCCTAAAGGGTAATTTGCAGGCTGAGTCAGTGGTGAGGAAAGTAAATGCAATGCTAGCTTTCATTTTAAGAGGGCTTGAATACAAGAGTAGGGATGTGATGCTAAGGCTTTATAAGGCACTGGTGAGGCCTCACCTTGAGTATTGTGAAAAGATGTATTGGCATTGGAGAGGATACAGAGGCAGTTCACAAGGATAATTCCACAAATGAAAGGGGTATCATATGAGGAACATTTGATGGCTCTGGGTGTGTGCTCACTGGAATTTGGAAGGATGAGGGGGATCTCATTGAAACCTTTCGAATGTTGGAAGGCCTAAACAGAGAAGATGTGGAAAAGATGTTTCCCTTGGTGGAGGAAGTCTCGGACAAGAGGGCACAGCCTCAGGTTAGAGGGGCGACAATTTAAAACAGAAATGCGGAGAAATTTCTTTATTATCCAGAGGATGGTGAACTTATAGAACTTGTTACCAGATTGTTGGATGTATTTAAGGCACAGATTGATAAGTTCATGATTGGACACAACATCAAAGGTTACAGGGAGAAGGCTGGGGAATGGGTTTGAGGAGGTGAAAAAAGGATCAGCCATGATTGAATGGCGGAGCAGACTTGATGGGCTTAATGGCCTAATTCTGCTCCTATGTCTTATGTTGTAAATAGCATTAATTAAAATCAATTTACAAGCTTTATTTAAATATACTGAGTCTACATTTAGAAAAATTTAATCCCATTTTGGCTTAAGCCAGATATTTAACAGAAATTTTTTATGTTTGCCTTATGAGTTTTTAAAATTTATGAAAGGGAAAGAAAGAGATTCATTTCAAGAAACGTAAGCTAAGCGTAACCTTTTTTTCCCCAAGAAGGTTTGGCTAAAACCCATTCTCTACGCTAAAGAGCAATAAAGAGAAAGTGCAAATTTCCAAGATGGTGGCACGACGCAGCTTGCAGCGGCCACTCCGGAGCTGATTATCTGTTATTTGTGAAGTGGGGTGCCGTGCGCAATCATAATCAACTGAAAACGGACGTGGGAGCACAGAGGAACATCGGGAAATCTCCAGGAAGATCTTCTTTGTTGCTGCTGCTGCTGTGAGATCTGGGACTCTGCTGGGAAGAACAGGCCCCCAGTCCTTGGGGTTGCGTTGCCGATGGCTGTTGGCGGGGCCATCTTAATACAATCGGCAGAGGATGGTGCTCGGAGAAGCTGTGCCAGAGGGGATGGTCGTCAGCTTGGAAGTTCGACGGACTCGGAGTCCACTGTGTTCAGGTCGCTTTCGGTGTGTGCTGCATCTGTGAGGCTGGGTTCGACGGAGCTTTCATTGCGTGCTGCGTCTGCGAGGCTGAGTCAGGCGGCCCCATGGAAGTCCATAGCGGGGGTACTCTCTTCTGCCGCCGGCGTGGGATGGCGAGTCTGTCGGGACCCTGGGGACTTGTGAAAACTGTGTGGTGATTTCTTTTGAACTTATAGCCCTTTTACATCTTTGGACTATTTTTACTGTGCCCATGGTCTGTTTTTTATCAATTATGCTATTGTTTGCACTGTTGTAACTATATGTTGTAACTATGTGGTTTTGTGCAGGTCTTGTAGCTTTAGTTTTTGGTCTTGTTTATCTGGTGGATTTGGAGCTCCTTTCCGAGAAACGCGCTAAAACGGTAGCGCTATATTAATACACAGCAGCCTCTCGGGACTCTGGATTGGGGATTGCCACACGTTATATGGATTTTCTGGTGTAGTCTGTTTTGTCATATGCTTTTGTGATATCATTCTGGAGGAACGTTGTCTCATTTTTTAACTGCATTGCATTTGTGGTTTCTAAATGACAATAAACTGAATCTGAATCTGAATTGACAATTATTTTAGAATTATCATATCTAAAACTTACTGATCATGCTGACATACTGTGAGCTGTAGATACAATAATTTTAACGCAGAGGTCCCCTGAAATCTGAAAATTATTTCAAGGGTTCCTCCAGAGCAAAAAGATTGAGAAAGGCTGCCCTAGAGATTGAATGGAGTACTGCTCCTTCTCTCATAGGACTACGTACTGTCTCAAAACACTTTCTTGAATGCGCTTAAATAATTTCACTCCTCTGTCTTTCAAAGAAACATAGAAAAATAGAAAACCTACAGCACAACACAGGCCCTTTGGCCCACAAAGCTGTGCTGAACATGTGCTTACCTGAGAAATTACCTAGGGTTACCCATAGCCCTCAATTTTTCTGAGCTCCATATACCTGTCCAGGGGTCTCTTAAAAGATCCTATTGTATCTGCCTCCACCACCGTCATTGGCAGCCCATTCCACACACTCCCCACTCTCTGCATAAAAAACTTACCCCTGACATCTCCTCTGTACATACTTCCAAGCACCTTTGAAACTGTGCCCTCTCATGCTAGCCATTTCAGCCCTGGAAAAAAGCCTCTGACTATCCACACAATCAATTCCTCTCATCATATTATAGACCTCTATCAAGTCACCTCTCATCCTCCATCACTCCAAGAAAAAAAGGCCAAATTCACTCAACCTATTCTCATAAGGCATGCTCCCTAATTCAGGCAACATGCTTGTAAATCTCCTCTGCACCATTTCAATGGTTTCCACATCCTTCCGAAAGTGAGGTGACCAAAGCAGAGCACAGTACTCCAAGTGGGATCTGAGCAGGGTCCTATATAACTGCAACATTACCTCTCAGCTCCTAAACTCAGTCCTATGTTTGATGAAGGCTAATGCACCATATGTTTTCTTAACCACAGAGCCAACCTGCATAGCATCCTTGAGTGTCCTATGGACTCAGACACCAAGATCCCTCTGATCCTCCAAACTGCCAAGAGTCTTGCCATTAATACTATATTCTGTCATCATATTTGACCTACCAAAATGAACCACTCCACACTTAACTGGGCTGAACTCCATCTGCCACTTCTCAGCCTATTTTTGCATCCTATCAATGTCCTGCTGTAACCTCTGACAGCCCTCCACACTATCCACAACACCTCCAACTTTTGTGTCATCAGCAAATTTACTAACCCATCCCTCTACTTCTTCATCCAGGTCATTTATAAAAATCACAAAGAGTAGGGGTCCCAGAACAGATCCCTGAGGCACACCACAGGAATATGACCCGTCTACAACCACTCTTTGCCTTCTGTGGGCAAGCCAGTTCTAGATCCACAAAGCAATTTCCCCTTGGATCCCATACCTCCTTTCTCAGTAAGTCTTCCACGGGGTACCTTGTCAAATGCCTTGCTGAGATCCATATACACTACATCTACTGTTCTACCGTCATCAATGTGTTTATCACATCCTCAAAAAATTCAATCAGGTTCGTAAGCCACTACCTGCCTTTCAGAAAGCCATGCTGACTATTCCTAATCATATTATGCCTCTCCAAATGTTCATAATTCCTGCCTCTCAGGATCTTCTCCATCAACTTACCAACCACTGAGGTAAGACTCACTGGTCTATAATTTCCTGGGCTATCTCTACTCCCTTTCTTGAATAATGGAACAACATCCACAACCCTCCAATCCTCTGGAACCTCTCCTGTCCTCATTGATGATGTTTTCTAAAAGCTCCTGCACAACCTCTTACTTAATATCAACATGCTCAAGCTTTTTAGTCCGCTGTAAGTAATCCCTACAATCGCCAAGATAATTTTCCGTAGTGAATATGGAAGCAAAGTACTCATTAAGTACCTCTGCTATCTCCTCTGGTTCCATACACACTTTTCCACCATCACACTTGATTGGTCCTATTCTCTCACATCTTATCCTCTTGCTCTTTACATACTTGTAGAATGCCTTGGGGTTTTCTTTAATCCTGTCTGCCAAGGCCTTCGCATGGCCCCTTCTGGCTCTCCTAAATGCTTTTTGAGCTCCTTCCTGCTAGCTTTATAATCTTCTAGCTCTCTATCATTACCTAGCTTTTTGAACCTTTCATAAGCTCTTTTTACTCCTTGACTGGATTTTTAACAGCCTTTGTACACCACGGTTCCTGTACCCCACCATCCTTTCCCTGTCTCATTGGAACGTACCTATGCAGAACTCCACACAAATATCCCCTGAACATTTGCCACATTTCTTTCGTACATTTCCCTGAGAGCATCTGTTTCCAATTTATGCTTCCGAGATCCTGCCTGATAGCCTCATATTTCCCTTATTCCAATTAAACACTTTCCTAACTTGTCTGTTCCTGTCCCTCTCCAGTGCTATGGTAAAGGAGATAGAATTGTGATCACTGTCTCCAAAATCCTCTCCCACTGAGAGATCTGACACCTGACCAGGTTCATTTCCCAATACCAGATCAAGTACAGCCTTTCCTCTTGTAGGCTTATCTACATACAGTATTGTCTCAAGAAACTTCTTGAGCACACCTAACAAACTCCACTGAATCTAAACCCCTTGCTCTAGGGACATGCCAATTGATACTTGGGAAATTAAAATCTCCCACCACAACAACCTTGTTATTATTACACCTTTCCAGAATCTGTCTCCCTATCTGCTCCTTGATGTCCCTGTTACTACTGGTGGTCTATAAAAAACACCCAGTAGAGATTTTGACCCCTTCTTATTCCTAACTTCCACCCACAGAGATGCCCCCACCTCTTCTGCCTCCCTCCCTGTCCTTTCTGAAACATCTAATGCCTGGCAATTGAAGTACCCACTCCTGCCCCTAAGCCATCCAAGTCTCTGCAACGGCCACAACATCATAGCTCCAAGTACTGATCCATGCTCTAAGCTCATCCGCTTTGTTCATAATGCTCCTTGCATTAAAATAGACACATTTCAAACCATCGGTCTGCGCACATCCCTTCTTGATCACTTACCCATCCTCCCTCTCCAAGCTTTCTCTACTTGTGAGCCAACCACCTCTTCCACCGTCTCTTCAGTTTGGTCCCCACCCCCCAGCAATCCTCGTTTAAACTCTCCCCAAGAGCCTTAGCAAACACCCCCCACCAGGATATTGGTCCCCCTGGGATTCAAGTGCAACCCGTCCTTTTTTTACAGGTCACTGCTGCCCCAAAAGAGGTCCCAATGATCAAGAAATCTGAATCCCTGCCCCCTGCTCCAATCCCTCAGCCATGCATTTATCCTCCACCTCAATCTATTCCTATACTCGCCGTCGTGTGGCATAGGCAGTAATCCCGAGATGACTACCTTTGTGGTCCTGCTTCTCAGCTTCCTTCCTAACTCCCCGTAGTCTGCTTTCAGGACCTCCTCCCTTTTCCTGCCCATGTCGTTGGTACCAATATGTACAATGACCTCTGGCTGTTCTCCCTCCCACTGCAGGATATCATGGACGCGATCAGAAACATCCCGGACCCTGACACCTGGGAGGCAAACTACCATCCGTGCTTCTTTCCTGTGTCCACAGAATCGCTTGTCTGACCCCCGAACTATAGAGTCCCCTGTCACTGCTGCTATCCTCTTCCTTTCCCTACCCTTCTGAGCCACTCTGTTGCTTTACTTCCCCTGGATAGGCCGTTCCCCCCCCCCCCCAAACAGTACTCAAGCAGGAGTACTTATAGTCAAGGGGTACAGCTACAGGGGTGCTCCTAGCCTTCCCTCTCCTGACTGTTATCTACTTATCTGTCTCTCCAGGCTCCAGTGTGACTACCTGCCTATAGCTCCTCTCTATCACTTCCTGACCAGACCAAGGTTATCGAACTGCATCTCCAGTCCCTAAGGGGCTGCAGCTCGATGCACCTGGCAAAGATGTGGCCATTCGGGTGGCTGGGAGTCTCTCAGACCTCCCACATCTGACACCGAGCACAGAAAACTGTCCTCACACACATTCTTCCTGTCTGTATTTTACTCAGGCAACCAACCTCGCCTCCGCCCATCACACCTGTTGAGCCAAATCCTTCCTACTGTGGCTCCCTCTACTCCATCACCCGCTCTATAAAGCTTTTAAACTCTTCTCGCTGTTCTCACTGGCTGACATGCATGCGCTTGTGCAGTCGTGCCCTGATCAAACCGCTGAAGTAACCATCTCTCTTTAAACTCTTCTCGCTTTTAAATTCTTGCTGTTCTCACTGACTGACGTCCACGCACTTGTACAGTCGTGCCCCGATCAAACTGCTGAAGAAATACAGTAATCCTAGTTCAAATGAGGCAATTTCAAAACTCCCAACCAATATAATTCGAAGATTAATATAACCCCGAGAAATTCTGCAGATGCTGGAAATCCACAGCAACACACACAAAATGCTGGAGGGACTCAGCAGGTCAGGCAGCACCTATGGAAATGAATAAACAGTCGACGTTTCAAGCCACGATCCTTCTTCAGGACTGGAAAGGAAGGGAGAAGGTGCCATAATAAAAAGGTGGGGGGAGAGGAAGGAGTTTAGCTAGAAAGTGATAGGTGAAGTCAGGTGGGTAGGAAAGGTAAATAGCTGGAGAGAAAGGAATCTGATATGAGAGGAGAGTGGACCATAGGAGAAAGGAAAGGAGGACAGGACCCAGGGGGAGAAGATAGACAGTTGAGAAGAGGTAAGAGGCCAGAGTGAGTAATAGAAGAAAAAGGGATAGGGTGGGGGAAGGTTTTTTTTAAACCAAAAGGAGAAATCAATATTTATGCCACCAGCTTGGAGGCTACCCAGACGGAATATAAAGTGCTATTTCTCCACCCTGAGAGTGGCCTCATTCTGGCAACAGAAAAGGCCATAGAATGGCATGTCGGAACAGTAATGGGAATGGAAATTAAACCATTTAGCCACCAGGTGTTCTGCTTTTGGTGGATGGAGCAGAGGTGTTCAACAAAGCAGTTCCTCAACTTATGATGGGTCTACAACAATGTAGAGGAGGCCACATCTGGGGGATCAGACACAATAGATGACCCCAGCAGATTTGAGGTTAAGTGTTGCCTCACATGGACACACAGTATAACTGGAGAAAATATATAGGCAAAGCATAGGGTAATATAACTAATATAAACCTATGCTTTAACTGTATTTCTCCTCTATTTCCCTCTTAGGAAATCTATGGTATATTTTTGTTTCTAAGCTTTGCCATTTGGAGCCGCATTTCAAGAACTTTTGAGGATATCCTTCCTCATTAATATAGTAAAGGACTCCTTAGTCAATATTGCAGTACCGCATCCTATTTAACATCCACCTTCTCAAGCTGAAAGATTCCATTTTCAGAAGTTGCCAGTCCTACATTTATTTCAACAATACCACTGTAACAGTATTAGTATCATACTCCCATGTGCTGATCAACACTCGTAAATCAGTTGGCTTATTAGTCAAACTTCTTCAATTAAAAACTATGTAAATTAGCTTTGCATTCCTATTTGTTGTAGCGGTGTGTTACATGCAGCGCTGAAATAACAACACGTAGTCGGTGAGCTGCAGTTGCGAAAGAGGTTTATTCAAACTTTGCGGCCTCGCTTTAAAGCCTTCCTGTTCCCGCCCTCCCTGGGCGGGAATACTGTATTGGGCACGTATTCACAGTCCCGTCCCGCGCGCGGGCTTTTCCCCTTGCTGGTGAAGCAGGCTTGGCGTCCTCTTTGGAAACGGCCTCTATGCTGGCGCGCACGACTTTGTGAGCCGGTTCGAGTGCGCTGGGAAGTGGGTCGCCCCATAACCCCCCCACAGAACCAGCGATACACCCCCCAATGTCCTCAGGCTGGGTCGGACTCTGTTTGGGAGGTCTGCCTCTGCGTCGCGGTGCCTGAATCTCGACCGACTGCGCCAAGTCCACATGGGCCGGTTTGAGTCGGTCCACTGTGAAAACCTCCTCTTTCCCCCCAATGTCCAGCACGAATGTGGACCCGTTGTTTCTGATCACCGTAAACGGCCCCTTGTAGGGCCGCTGTAGCGGTGCCCGGTGTCCACCCCGTCGTACAAAAACAAACTTACAGTTTTGCAGGTCTTTGGGTACGCAGGTCGGATTCTGTCCATGCTGTGAAGTGGGTATGGGGACCAGGTTACCGAGCCTCTCGCGTAGTCTGCCCAGGACTGCTGCGGGTTCTTCCTCTTGCCCCCTTGGGGCTGGTATGAACTCTCCTGGGATGACCAGGGGTGCGCCGTACACCAACTCGGCCGACGAGGTGTGCAGATCCTCTTTGGGCGCCGTGCGGATTCCGTGCAGGACCCAGGGAAGCTCATCCACCCAGTTAGGCCCTTTGAGGCGGCCATGAGAGCCGACTTCAGGTGACGGTGGAAACGCTCCGCTAGTCATTTCGACTGTGGGTGGTAGGCATTTGTGTGGTGCAGCTGTGTCCCCAAAAGGCTGGCCATAGCTGACCACACGCTGGAGGTGAACTGGGCGCCTCTGTCGGAGGTAATGTGGGCCGGTACACCAAAGTGAGATATCCAGGTTGCAATCAGTGCTCGGGCGCAACATTCGGAGGTGGTGTCGGTGAGCGGGACCGCCTCTGGCCATCTTGTGAACCGGTCCACAATAGTCAGGAGGTGCCGCGCTCCTCACGACACTGGCAGGGGGCCCACGATATCCATATGAATGTGGTTGAAACGCCGGCGGGTGGGGTGGAACTGCTGCAGCAGGGCTTTGGTGTGCCGCTGCACCTTGGCTGTTTGGCAGTGCATGCACGTTTTGGCCCATTCACTGACCTGCTTGCGGAGTCCGTGCCAAACAAACCTGTTGGCTACCATCCAGACAGTTGTCCTGATGGAGGGGTGCACTAAGTTGTGAATGGAGTTGAAAACACACCGCCGCCAGGCTGCCGGAATGACGGGGCGGGGTTGGCCAGTGGTGACGTCACAGAGTAGGGTCCTCTCACCTGGGCCTACGGGGAGGTCCTGGAGCTGCAAACCGGAGACTGCGATTCTGTAACTAGGGATCTCTTCGTCTACCTGCTGCGCCTCCGCCAGCGCTTCATAGTCTACCCCCTGGGACAGGTCTTGGTTAGGGCGGGAGAGAGCATCCGCCGGACATCCGTCATGTATTCGGAGATGTAGGACAGATGTCGCTGCTGGCGGGACGACCAGGGATCGGATGCTTTCGTGAACGCAAAGGTAAGCGGTTTGTGGTCTGTGAACGCGGTGAAGGACCTACCTTCTAAGTACCTGAAGTGCCGGATTGCCAGGTATAGCGCCAACAGTTTCCAGTTGAAAGCACTGTATTTGAGCTCGGGTGGTCATAGGCGTTTGCTGAAAAACGCCAGGGTTTGCCAGCGACCCTCAATGAGTTGTTACAGTACTCCACCGACTGCCGTGTTAGATGCGTCCACTGTGAGGGTGGTAGGGACATCCATTTTGGGGTGCACTAGCATCGCGGCGTTTGCCAAGGCTTCTTTGGTTTTAATGAAAGCGGCGGCGGACTCCTCATCCCAGGTAATGTCCTTGCCCTTACCCGACATCAGGGCGAACAGGGGGCGCGTGATTCGGGCTGCTGAAGGGAGGAAGCGGTGGTAGAAATTTACCATACCCACGAATTCCTGAAGGCCTTTGATTGTGTTGGGTCAGGGGAAATGGAGGACCGCGTCTACCTTGGCAGGCAGAGGGGTTGCCCCGTCTTTAGTAATCCTGTGGCCCAGGAAGTCGATGGTGTCGAACCCGAACTGGCATTTGGCCAGGTTGATTGTTAGGCCATATTCACTCAGTCGGGCATAGAGTTGATGGAGGTGAGACAGATGCTCCTGACAACTATTGCTGGCTATGAGGATGTCGTCCAAATAGATGAAAGAGAAGTCCAGGTCGCGTCCCACCGCGTCCATTAACCGCTGAAACGTCTGTGCAGCATTCTTCAGGCCGAACGGCATGCGGAGGAACTCGAAAAGGCCGAACGGGGTGATTAGTGCCATTTTGGGGACGTCGACTGGATGCATTGGGATTTGATGGTATCCCCTGACGAGGTCTACCTTGGAGAAGATCCGTGCGCCATGCAGGTTTGGTGCAAAGTCCTGAATATGCGGCACAGGGTAGCGGTCCGGTGTTGTAGCCTTGTTCAGCCTGCAGTAGTCGCCGCATGGTCTCCAGCCCCCTGTTGCTTTGGGCACCATGTGCAGGGGGGAGGCCCATGGGCTGTCGGACCGCCGTATGATCCCCAATTCCTCCATCCTCTTGAACTCCTCCTTCGCCAGTCGGAGCTTGTCCGGGGGAAGCCTTTGAGCACGGGCGTGGAGGGGTGGTCCTTGTGACGGGATGTGGTGCTGTACGTCGTGTCTGGGCATGTCTGCCGTGAACTGCGGCGCCAGAACCAATGGGAAATCCGCCAGGACTCTGGTGAAGTCGCTGTCGGACAGCGTGATGGAGTCTAGGTGTGGGGCCGGCAACTGGGCTTCACCCAGGGAGAACGTTTGAAAGGTCTCGGTGTAGACCAGTCTCTTCTTTGGCAGGTCGACCAGTAGGCTGTGAGCTCGCAAAAAATCCGCTCCCAGGAGCAGTTGGGCTACGGCGGCCATTGTGAAGTCCCGCGTGAACTGGCTGGAGCCGAACTGTAGCCGCACCGTACAGGTGCCGTAGGTCCTTACTGTGCTGCTGTTTGCGGCCCTCAGGGTGGGACCCGGTTCTCTGCTGCGGGTGTCGTAACTCGTCAGAGGTAAGACGCTGATCTTGGCTCCGGTGTCGACCAAAAAGCGGCGTCCTGACTGCTTGTCCCAGACATACAGGAGGCTATCTCGATGGCCAGCCATTGTAGCCATCAGCAGCAGCTGGCCCTGGCGTTTCCCGGGAATTTGCAGGGCGGGCTACAGCGGTGGGTTTCTGCGCCCCACCGCTGGTGGTAGAAGCACCATTGTTCATTGGTCTCCTCACCCCTGCCTCTGGGGTTAATGGGCTCTGTGGCCGGGCCTGGTCTGGTCTGCTGCTGGGAGCGTGGCCTGGTGATCTGTGCGACGGACGCCCCACTCTCCTTCTAGGCTTTCCACAGCACGTCTGCCCAGGTCGCCAACTTCCGGGGGTCACTGAAATCCGCGTCGTACAGCAGCAGGCATATGTCCTCGGGCAGCTGCTCCAGGAATGCCTGCCCAAACATGAGGCAGGGCTTGTGTCCTTCAGCCAGGGACAGCATCTCGTTCATCTCTGGTCCAAATATTGTTTGGGCCGTCGGGGTCACTAATAGTAGCGGTGTGCTACACACAGCGCTGAAATAACGACATGTAGTCGGTGACCTGCAATTGCGAGAGATTTATTCAAACGTCGCGGCCTCGCTTTAAAGCCTTCCTGTTCCTGCCCTCCCCAGGCGGGAATACTGTAGGGGGTGCATATTCACAGTCCCGTCCCACGCGCGGGCTTTTCCCCTTGCTGGTGAAGCAGGCTTGGTGCTCTCTTTGGGACCGGCTCAATGCCGGCGCGCGCCACTTTGTGAGCCAGTTCGAGTGTGCTGGGAAGTGGGTCGCCACATTGTCTTATTATGCCTTTTTCTGCTCTGCCTGCTGGACTGACTCTTTAATGCCATTTATTTTTAATATAGCTATATATTTTTGCAATGGTGTAGAGGCATTAACAAGTTAATTAAGCAACTTGCATTTATCAGAGCCAGGAAGTAGGTGGTTTATCATGGGCTCGCTGAATATATTGAAAGTTCAGTACTTCTAATGACATCCATTATTACAGAATGACAAGATATGTGCCTTTTGCTAACAATCACCATTCTTTATTGTAATATTATCTCATTTTAAAAAATTACTTTCGATTTGGGTATCTCTAAAAGACTGATATTTGTTCTCTATCACTTACAGCCATTCCATACAACTGAACAGTTTACTCCAGAGATCAAACAAGGCAAATCAAAATTAAACAGACAGAACTAGCAAATTATCTTCCTTAAAAGGACATTCATGTACAATTTGGATTTTAAGATAATCCAACAGCTTCATGAGCATTATTCATATCTGTCTTCAATTTCAAGTACTATAAAATAAAATTAATTCAAGTTCTTCCAATTCCTGGTGAGATTCAAACTTGCATCAGCTTGATTTCTTTCACATTCCATTATAACTTGTGCACAGAGCATTTACTAATCATGCTAGTTTTTGGTCAAGACGGCGCCAGCGTACGACATTCCCTTGTCCAGATAGTCTATGAAAATACTTACTTTACTTCTTTTACGTCTGTTTTTCATCTCAAATGTGTTTCTGGAACTGCTAGAACCTGTGATTTACAGCTTAGTGATCTCTGGGAAGACTCTGAGAAGCAAGCACATCCTCAAATGGCCTCAGGGCAAAGAAACTTCAAGATGGCACGTGAGCCTATGTTCCAATTGCATTTCGCCAATTAAAATGTCCATTAATTGCCGATTAAAGTGTAAAGGCATATGCGGAAGGCAAACAAGAGTTCAGTGCCAACTGCCTGCTTTTTGATCACTGATGGGATTCCTCTGCTGCCGGAGAAGGAGTCTGCGGACAGCCTATTGTAGGCCTCTGCGTTCAAGTGTTGTCTCTCTCTTTTGATGATGTTGGAGGATGTTACCGTGGTTCTGTGTTTATGAATTGGACTATTGTATTCATGGACTGTGTACCTTTTCAAAGTTATGGTTTCTAAATTCTGGTTTTTGCCCGTTCTTTCCTGTTTAGTTGTGTGAGGGGTGGAGGTTTGGGGGTTGATACTCTTGTTGCACTCTGCTAGTTTTTTTTGTGTGGGGAAAGCAGGGTTTGAGATTGATGCTCGTTACATTTTGTGCAAGGGGAGGGGGTTCGGGGGTTGATGATCGAGTTGCTGTTCTTTTTCGTGCAGCGGGGTGTGTTTGATATTTCTCTGAACAACTTTCATGTTTTTCTTTGTGTTTTGGATATCTGGGAAAAAACGATTTCAGAACTGCATGTAGATACATACTTTGTTTATTAATGAACCTTGAAACTTTGAACCAGAAGGTGGGGATGAATTAAAAATGCCTAGGTAGGGGGTTCCAAGATTTTGACTCATTCACAAATAGAACAGTGATATAGTTCCTTGTGAAGAGGGAAACCTGCTGGTAGTAGCATTCTCATGCATCTGCTGCTCTCATGCAACAGAGGTTGGGGATTTAGGATGTATCACTGAAGTTTTGTTGTGTAAGTTTGATGGGCAATATGGCTTACTCTTTCTACTTATGTTTCCTTCTGAACAACATCTTGTAGTTGGTACACTCAACAGACATAAGGTGCTGGTGAAGAGAGTGTACATGTAAACCAAACCACCATATTTCTACGTTTAATAATACTTGGTTTTACTGTACCTCAAACATGGTGACATAAACAAATTCTTAAGCAAACAAATAAAAAACACAAAATGCTGGCAGAACTCAGCAGGCCAGACAGCATCTTCAGGTTTCGGCCCGAAACGTCGACACTACCTCCTCCCATAGATGCTGTCTGGCCTGCTGAGTTCTGCCAGCATTTTGTGTTTTTTATTTATTTCCATCATCTGCAGATTCACTCGTGTTGTCTTAAGCATACAATATCAATCTATTACAGTGATTCCTAACGGGGCTGGTACCATCCCCCAAAGGGGTAGTTACATGTCCTAAGGGGAAGTTAGGGGAAACAGAAGTCATCAAGGGGGGGCATTCAAGATTCTTGAGGGGGGATGGTAAGTGGCACCCTGACTTGCAGCACAAGACCTAACCAATCATGTCAGCTCGCTACCATCATCAGCATCCCAGTTTGTATTAATTTTTTTATTTTAATTTAGCACCATTAATGATGGATAAATATGTATGGCACAATCTCAATGAGTCTGAAGGCAGGTAGGCCTTGAATTCTAATCCTGCTAAGAAACAGAACTACAGAAAGTGCATCAGTACAACGTTATATACCTGGAGTATGGTTTTATTCTGTTCCCATCAATCAATGACGCCTCATGTGTCTTATTTGTAATACAGGTAGTCCCCGAGTTACGAACCTCCGACTTACAGACAACTCATACTTACGAACCGAAGAAGGAGAACGCCATCCGCCATTTTAGGTCGGATCGTGACACCGTCTGCTATTTTAAGTCGTTGCCGTTGACACTGTGTTGAGTATTTAACTTTGTATTTGGCTTAAATTTTTCTTAATAAGATTCACCCTGACACCCCGCTCCCCCCCACCCCGTTCCAGTCGGCTGGTGGTGCAGTGAGATCAGCACCGGGCTCGAGAATGGAGGTTTCCGAGTTCGATTTAGTGACAGACCGCTCCCGTGCCGGGTTGATGTCGAGCTCGCAACTCGACCTCATTAAAAAAAACACTGCCGCCTCCAGTTTAAATTCCCACGTGGAATATTGTGGAGGATCAAATACCCAAACCCAGCACAGCCCCCACTTGTCCCATTTAACCTATCTCAGTGCGGTGGAGTTTAGGACCCGGGGAATTCAGTGTGGTGGTCCTTAGGACCCAGCGGCCCTTGGGAGCCAGTGGAGCTCCTGACCCGCTGCCCTCAGTGTTTCTGTTCCATTGATGGGAAGCAATTGCGATTGAAAATAAAGTGGAAATAATAAAGCATTTGGAAAGAGGTGAAACGCCATCGGTCATTGGAAAAACGTTAGGCTACAGTTGGTCAACAATCGGAACAATTTTAAAGGATAACAGATAAAGTGAGAATAATGGAGCATGTGAAAGGCCCTGCCCGATGAAAGCAACAATTATTACTAAGCAACGCAGTGGTTTAATTATTGGAACACATATGTTTCTTAAGTGTCTTATATACATAGAAAGGTAAAATATATACTATATACTAAGACAAACGTTTGACTAACTGACGCTAAATAATACCGGACTGTTCCGACTTATGTACAAATCCGACCTAAAGACGGACTCAGGAACGGAATTCGTACGTAACTCGGGGACTGCCTGTACTGTACTGTCTAATGAATCCATCAAGATTGCAGGAACACTTCTGTAAAAGACACTCTGAAAAAGCTACTTATGGTATTACTCAGCTCCAGAAGATGAAAGAAACATTTGAACAGTGTTGAGTACCAAGAAAGCTAAAAATTACCTTGATAGTGGACTCACTGCTTCTTATAACATTTCCAAAATGATAGAAAAGTGTAGAAGATTAATAATGCTTGCTGTATCAGAAGTGCTCACCATTGTTCTCAAAATGAGTGCCAGTATTTTAATATCAATTCCTCTGAGTAATATCTCTGTAACTCATCGTATTGAAGAAATGGGTGAAGACATTGAGTATCAACTATGCACAGAGCTACAAAAATCAGAACTTGGGATATAACTGGATAAGTCAACTGTGCAAGACAACAACGCATTGCTAATGGCATATGTATGGCTTAACAGAAATGGAAAAGTTTATGAAGAGATTCTCTTTTTAGTAAAAAGTTTTTTAAAAATATTAAAGGAGAATCAATCCACAATGAGCTCAAAATGTATACTGAGGATAAATGAATTCCAATTAGGAACATGATTTCTTGTGCAACAGATGCAGCACCATATATGACAGGTCACCAAGCTGGTTTAGTGGCATTTGTGAAAAAAGTCATTCCAAGTCTATTTGCAATCAATTGTGCCTTAGCCAGCGACTTTTTTTAAACCATGACTTTTTATTATCTGAACGGTATAGAGTTGGGTAAGGGAGTAATACAAAGAGATCTCGGAGTCCTTGTTCATCAGTCACTGAAGGAGAATGAGCAAGTGCAGCAGGCAGTGAAGAAGGCTAATGGAATGTTGGCCTTTATTACAAAGGGAATTGAGTACAAGAGCAAGGAAATCCTCTTGCATTTGTACAGAGCCCTGGTGAGACCACACCTGGAGTATTGTGTACAGTTTTGGTCTCCAGGGTTAAGGAAGGACATCCTGGCTGTAGAGGAAGTGCAGCGTAGATTCACGAGGTTAATTCCTGGGATGTCTGGACTGTCTTACGCAGAGAGGTTAGAGAGACTGGGCTTGTACACGCTGGAATTAAGGAGATTGAGAGGGGATCTGATTGAAACATATAAGATTATTAAGGGATTGGACAAGATAGAGGCAGGAAATATGTTCCAGATGCTGGGAGAGTCCAGTACCAGGGGGCATGGTTTGAGAATAAGGGGTAGGTCCATTTAGGACAGAGTTAAGGAAGAACTTCTTCTCCCAGAGAGTTGTGGGGGTCTGGAATGCACTGCCTCGGAAGGTTGTGGAGGCCAATTCTCTGGATGCTTTCAAGAAGGAGCTAGATAGGTATCTTATGGATAGGGGAATCAAGGGATATGGGGACAAGGCAGGAACTGGGTATTGATAGGAATTGATCAGCCATGATCTCAAAATGGCAGTGCAGGCTCGAAGGGCCGAATGGTCTACTTCTGCACCTATTGTCTATTGTAACATCTGCTATCACCAAAGTTAAAACTCATCTGTTAAATAGCTGAATATTTCACCAGTTATGCCAAGATAATGACGAAGTGTTCGGACATTTGCTTCTTCACACCGAAGTGCATTGGCCATCAAACAGCTGCTGCTTAAAACGTCTTTTTAAATCTTTTTGACACTCTGGCTCTTGGTCGACAAGAGCTTGGGAAACAAGATTAAACTTCTATGTGGAGACATGGAATACCTAGTTGATCTGTATGACAAAATGTAGATTGACAAAGAATGTTCTCACAGTTTCCCTGCATGGAAAGTATGGCACTCTCTCTCACAGACGGTGATTTGCAAGAGTACTGTAGTCACTAAAGAAGGATTTCCAGAGTCGATTCAAGGACTTGAATAATCGGGAAATTCCAGACCGCATAATTAACCCATGTCTTTACAATGTGGAAGACATGAAGAGAGCTTGCAAGAAGAAATTATCAAAATTCACAGTGATGATGAAGCAAAAATGCTTTTCAAAATTGTCAGTTTTTGTGATATGTGGCTACACTGTCATAAAATGTTTCCTAGTCTTTGTTGAAGAGCCAAACTGCTCTACATTGCATTTCCATCCCCCTACCTCGTTGAAAGAGGTTTCAGTGCAGTGAACCACATACTCGGAAAAAACAGAAACCACTTAGACTTCAGGCTTTTGCTGTCACAACTCCAAGCAGTTATTTCAACTCTTGCAAAAAACCATCAAGTTCAAGGATCACATTGATGTCAAAGCACACACGGTCTGTGTAAGCTAGGTTTAAAGACAAATAAAAATTTAAAGCAGAATCATTTTTCTCCTGTTAGCATATGGTAGAAATGATTTTACGCTATGGGGGCACCAGGAAGTATATTGTGCCTAAGGGAGGTATTGGCAAGTATGAAGGTGCTTTAAGGGGGTGTTGGCAAGTATGAAAGTGCTTTGGGGGGGGCGCTGAGCTTAAAAAGGTTGGGAAACACTACTATAGTGTAAACAAGACAGTCTACAAGCTTCATTTTGAGATCTTGTAATGCCTTTGTGGGACATTTATCTTACTCTGAGGAATAAAATTCCCGATTGATTCTAAAATATGTTTTCAAAGTGGTAGTAATCGGAATTTTTTTTAGATATTATTGCTGTCAATTACAAAGGGTGAGCTTTTGAGTTAATACAATGAATTGAATTAACTCTATGCTGCACTATGTAGAACAATAGTCACTTACTATGTTCATACATAACCTTAGACCTGGGCTAAAAAAGGGTGGGAAACACTGATCTAATACATTTTCATTGATCGGCTCTAATCTTTCACCTAGGTCAGATAGATGTAAGTAGTCAGGCACAGAAGAGGGTGTAAGGTTCTTTTCAAATTACATTTAGCTGAATATTCTACTTTACTTAAATGCTCTTCATTCTGATCATGCTAACATTCTACCTGCATTCATACCACTCAACATATTTTAAGTTATGGTGAGTGTAAAGAAACTGAAAAAGGTTATGTGTCAGCTGTATTCTTGAATCCATCAGCTATCTCTCTCATTGACGACTATCATTTTGCTACTAAACTAAATTATTATTAAAAAGTACAGGAACTGACCCTAGGTCCACAATCTCTCCCCACACACAACCACTAACCACACACTGCATGGAAGTGGAGAGAATTAGATAGCAGATAACATTTGAGGTAGGAAGGAGATTTTATTTTGTTATTTTCAGATAGTATCAGAGCCTGCAGCAAGTATGGCAGGTACCTTGTGCCCAAGCACATAACGTAAATGCTTCAAGCTTCAAGGTGGAATTCAAATGTAGTAATAAAATATCTATGGAGGTCAACAGGTCAAAACACCACTATATCATTCCTCAGGGTCTACAGCTGGCTGAACTATGCACAGCCAATGAATTATAAATCAGGAATATCTCCAAACATGCAGTACAAGCAAACAATTTAACCTTTCATCAGATAAAAAAGCAGCATTTCAGGCTAAGTGAACTCCGTATCGTAAATTAATATCCTTGGGTAGATTTTAATGACCCGGATCTGTGCAGTGCAGGTGGTTCAAAATGACTGTAAACAGTATTTTCTTCATCCACAGCATGTTTGCCACTGTTGCTGCTTTAGCTGCTGGCTAATATTGTTGACCGCAGGTCATTAGCAGGCTAGCAGTTGGATCTTATTAATATTTACGTGGGAGTTCAATTAAATCATTCACAAATGACACTCAAAAGAATTAACTCATTTTTCACAAATTATAACCAAAATATTGGAAACCTATCCTCAATAAAATTTAACTGGTAGCAATTTTTACAGAGAAAATCTGATATCAATCATTGTTGTAAGGCCAATTTACAGACCATAACTGCAACTGTAAGCTGTCCACCGCTGCTTGGGAAAGAAAATGTCAGAAGGCTAATAGCAAGAATAAAACTCAGCCATTCACCTTCATAAGTTTCTCTAGGGACACAATGCAATTCAAAAGCAAGTCCAAATTCTTGCAAAATTTATACAAAAAAAACCCTGAGAATTCACGTCATTTGATGATGCTTCCAAAATTCAGAAGACTTTCTAAAATTAGCAAGATTTTGCATATTTATTTAATAACAACTATCAGAAAATTATGGAGAAGTTCTGATTCTCTGATAAGACCAGCAACAGTTAAAGAAATGACAGAACATGACCTGAACATGCAAGGCAGCTAGTCAGAGCCAGAATATTCAAACAATACTGAAAAGGAAAGAAAAGCACAAAGTCTGATCTTACCTTCTATGGGATGAGCAGATGAGGGAAGGCTGCTCCAATTCTGACTCAACAAGGGAAAAGGGTGAGGGGTGAATCTTGCTGAAATTCCATTCTCCTATATTTAGAAAGGAGACATCTATTATTTTTTTAATAAATGTCATTTCTCAATGTTACCATATTGCAAAGAGAGCTGGACCTTTTAATTGAAAGTTGGGAAATAACTGAAGCAGGGAAAGTTATGTTTGGATTGTGCATAGAAAAGGGCAACAGAGAACAGTATCCTGTGGCACTACTACATCCTAAAATCTGCAGCTGAGAATACGCTAATTTTCTCAATGGTGAAATAAGCATAGGAGTTGAATCAAGTTAAGACCATAAGACTATAAGAATTAGAAGCAGAATTAAGCCATTTGGCCCATCGAGTCTGCTCCACTATTCAAACATGGCTGATTCTTTTTTCTCCCCCTCCTCAGCCCCACTCCCTGGCCTTTTCCCTGTAACCTTTGATGCCGTGTCCAGTCAAGAGCCTATCAAGCTCTACCTTAAATACAACCAACAACCTGGCCTCCACAGCCTGTGGTAATAAATTCCATGTTCACCACCCTCTGGCGAAAGAAATTTCTCCACATCTGTTTTAAATGGACACCCTTCTATCCTGAGGCCATGCCCTCTTGTCGTAGACTCCCCTGCCGTGGGAAACATCCTTTCCATATCTACCATGTTTAATCCTTTCAAAGGTTTCAATGAAATACCCCCTCATCATTCTAAACTTCAGCGAGTACAGACTCAGAGTTATCAAATGTTTCTCATATGATAACCCTTTCATTCCCAGAATCATCCTTGTAAACCCTCCTCTGAACTCTCTCCAATGGCAGCACACCTTTTCTTAGATGAGGAACCCAAAACTGTTCACAATACTCAGCATCACATCCCTGCTCTTGTATTCTAGACCTCTTGAAATGAATGCTAACATTGCATTGCACCAACTCTACCTGCAAATAATCCTTTAGGTTGTTCTGCACAAGGACTCCCAAGTTCCTTTGCATCTCAGATTTTTGGATTTTCTCCCCATTTAGCAAATAGTCTGCATATTTATTTCTTCTACCAAAGTATATGACAATGCACTTTCCAACATTGTATTTCATTTGCCACTTTCTTGCCCATTCACCTAATCTAAATCCTTCTGCAGCTTACCTGTTTACCCAACACTATTGCGCCTCCACCAATCTTCATATCATCTGTAAACTCGGCAACAAAGCCATCTATTCCATCACCTGTATCATTGATACACAGCATTAAAAAGGAGAGGTGCCAACACCAACCCCTGCAGAATACCACTAGTCACTGGCAGCCAACCAGAAAAGGATCCTTTTATTCCCACACACTGCCTCCTACCAAACAGCCAATGGTCTAACCATGCCAGTAACTTCCCAATAATACCATGGGCTCTTAACTTGGTAAGCAGCCTCATGTGTGGCACCTTGTCAAAGACCTTCTGAAAGTTGAAATATACAACATCCACTGCATCCCCTTTATGTATCTGACTTGTAATCTCCTCAAAGAATTCCAACAGGTTCGTCAGGCAAGATTTTCTGTTAAGGAAACCATGTTGACTTTTGTCTTATCTTGTCCTGTGTCACCAAGTACTCCATAAGCTCATTCATAACAATTGACCCCAACATCTTCCCAACCACTGAGACGAGGCTAACTGGTCTAAAATTTCCTTTCTGCTGCCTTCCTCCTTTCTTAAAGAATGAAGCAACATTTGCAATTTTCCAGTGCTCTGGCACTATGCCAGAGTCCAATGATTTTTGAAAGTTCATTACTAATGCCTCCACAATCTCTATCGCTACCTCTTTCAGAACCCTAGGGTGCAGTTCATCTGATCCAAGAGACTTATGTACTCTCTTAGATCTTTCAACTTTCTGAGCACCTTCTCCCTTGTAATACACTCACTTCTCTTCCCTCACGTCCTTCGACATCAGGTACACTGCTAGTGTCTTCCAGACTGAAGACTGATGCAAAATACTCATTTACTTCATCTGCCATCTCCTTGTCCTCTGTTATTGTTTCTCCGGCCTCATTTTCTAGCAGTCCTATATCCATTTTCATCTCTCCTTTATGATTTACATACTTGAAAAAGTTTTTACTATCCACTTTGATGCTGTTTGCTAGCTTTGCTTCAAATTTCATCTCTTCCCTCCTACTGACTCTTTTAGTTACTTTTTTAGTTAAAGGCTTCCCAATCCTCTATCTTCCCATTAATTTTTGCTTTGTTGTATGCTCCCCTTTTGCTTTTACATTAGCTTTGACTTCCTGTCAGCCATGGTTGTATTATTTTACCACTTGAGTATTTCTTTGTTTCTGGAATACATCTATCCTGCACTTCCCTCATTTTTCTCAGAAACTCATGCCTTTGCTGCTCTACTGTCATCCCTGCCAGCATATCTTTCCAGTTTACTTTGGCCAAACCCTCTCTCATACCACTGTTAAGGTTCCATTATGGCAGATGGAGCTTAATGCAGAAAAGTGTGAGGTGTTGCACTTTTTGAGGACAAAGAGGGTAAGACTTACATAGTGAATGGTAGGGAACTGAGGAATGTGGTAGAACAAAGAAATCTGGAAGTATGGATCCATAATTCCTGAAATTGGCATCACAGGTAGATAGGGTCAAAGAGAGCTTTTGGCACATTTGTCAAAAATCAAAGTACTGAGTACAGGGGTTGAGATGCTATGTTGAAGTTATAGAAGACATCGGGGAGACCAAATTTGGAGTATTGTGTGCAGTTCTGGTAACCTACTTACAGGAAAGATATCAATAAGATATTTAGAAATATGCAGCCAGAACTTGAGGACCTGAGTTATAGAGAAAAGTTGAATAGTTTAGGATTTTAATGCCTGGTGCGTTAGAGAATGAAGGGAAATTTGAAAGAGAAATACAAAGTTATGAGGGGTATAGATAGGGTAAATGCAAGTTTATTTTTCCCACTGAGGTTGGGTGAAAGTAGAACGAGAAGTCATAGGTTAAGAGTCAAAGGTGAAATATTTGAGGAGAACCTGAGGGGGAACTTCTTCACTCAGAGAAGCTGGTGCAAGTGTGGAACAAGCTGCCAGAGAACTGGTGGATGTGGTACAATTTCAACATTTAAAAAGGTTTGATAAGTACCTGGGTGGGAGGGGAATGGAGGGCTATAGTCCAGGTGTAGGTAGATGTGACCTGGCAGCATAAAAATATGGCACAGTTTAGATGGGCTGAAGGGCTTCTTTCAATGCTACAGTGCAATATTATCAAACCTTTTAGTTCCCACTTTACACAATATCTTCAGATCACATCCCTCTGTCTCAGCAAAGCTTATTTCTACCATTAGAGAAATTCCATTAATTACAATGTGTCTCTTGGGATCCATGAACCCTAAGGTGTATCAGAGCCAACAGAATACTTTTTGTCATGTAGTTACTGTAAAGGAATGCACCTCAAACAGCAATTTAAAAAATGATTTAGCTTCTTTTAGATAGTTCAGGAATAAGCAGTGGTCAACTCGCAAGGGAATTCATATATATATTTTCTTAAAATAGTAAAATGGGATCTTTTATATCTACTGGATAAACCTCAGACTAAGAATCTGAACTAAAAAGACTGACAAGGCAGCAATCTCTCAGTACTACCCTGGTAGTTTGATGGGATTGAAAGCCCTGCAAGGAGACTTAAACCCATAGCATCCCGAATCAGAGTATTATCTTTTCAGAGAAAGTAACAATGGAGAAGCAAATTTACCACAAACCATCAGAAGAAGAGTTAAGAATTTAAATGTGCATTCTCCACTTGCCATGGAAAAGTATTTATTCCAAAGTTGGGGGTCTCTGTGAGACTCCAAAAACAACTTTACTATTTACCAATTCATTTCAAACATAACAATTTTAATATCCATGCCATGGGAAAATGATCTCCAGAATGAATTTCCTATCATTTTCATCCAACAACATTCTCTTTTAGTTGTTCTCTCACCAATACTTTCTAATAGAAGTATTAATGATTCACCTTCTTCCATCCAGTCACCAGAAAAGGATTTTTGAGCTGGTACAATAAACAGCCGGTCTTAACAGTTAGGAAGTAGGCTTCTCTACACTCTAGCATTATTTAAAATTAAATTAAATTTAAAACTAAAGTAACCTGTGAATGGAGTAAGACTGGAGACACTTGATTCTAACAGCAGCTGTCAAAGTAACGAGTTGGTCTTACAAACAAACACAATACCTGTGCCTTGTACCAGAACTTCCACTCTCAGCTTCTAAATTTAAAGATTGGATAAACTATGGTAATTTTCTTTTGAACACAGGTGATAACGGGGATTTAACTGAGGTATGTAAACTTATGACAGCCCCGCAGAGAAGAGGAAGGATCTTTTTCCCTAAGCATTGGAGTTAAAAACAGGGTGCAGAGAACAAAACTGGTGGAAGGATTGAGAGGGGAGTTGAGGAAAAATAAATCATCCAAAGGATAATTGAGGTTCAGAACTTACTACCTGAAAGATAATAGAGAGGAACACATCTTACATTTCAAAAATTATTGGATGTGTACTTCCAATAATACTCAATAATACTCTATATCATACTCAAATATAATATATATAGTGTTGAGGAATGGGATAAGACTGGGTATATGACTGGGCAAAGGCATGATGGGTCAAATGGTCTTCCACTGGAATCATACATTTTCTATGATTTCTAAACAGTACATCACAGTGGGAAACAGAAACAACACTTGGAAGATGTAATCATGAGCAGGAGTTTCCCCCTCCTCCTCCCACCCCCTCGTTGCCCCCGCCACCACCACCACCACCACTGTTATTCAGCTTTACTTTCCTGATCTTTCTCAGCTACAGACAGCAACACTTCACCGGCAAATCTGTTGGGGTTGTCTACTGCATCCAGTTACTGCATCTACTGCATGCCCACTTATACATCTACCACTCTTCCATAGGCACTGAAATACTACTTCACACCTCTATCAGCTCAATGAATGAATGACCTTTATCAACTTTCTCACCTTCAAACAATAGCTTCTCAGAATTCATCTGACCCAGTGACTTGTCCACTTTCACACAAAAAAATTATAACCTCCATTTAATAACACCTTAATTTTCCTAATGGAGATATGGTATTGAATAATAATATCTAGAATATGATTTTAAGATCTGTAGATTAAACTATTTGAGGGCATCTTACAAATATTAAATGGATGCTAGCCAAGTATCAAGTTTATATGCATACAAAATATAAATCTGTTATCCAAATTATTGTTAATCTCAAAATTCTAATCCTCATTTTGAAATCCTTCACACTTCTATGTAGATGTGATGCTGTCCTATTGAATACTGAAGCCTTGATCTAACTTGGGATTATTGTCGATACTCCATGCCCTCAAGTTTCATCATAACAGCTAGATGTTTCTACAATGGTGCCTACTCTCCAGAATTATATCCACACCTTCCATAACCTATGTTTATATACAACAGTGTTCTGCAACTTGAAAACATTAAATTCTCATCATACATTTAAATTTACAGCTGACATACATCATTGATGTTTTACATCTCAAATCCTTCCAGTATTCCCTATGGAATCTATATGAATGTCAGCCAATATCACTGGCAACTATCAGGGGCTCAGTTGTTCAACTAACTGATCGTTACAAAATTATTTTAAATGCAAAACAGGTTTACAGAGTAATAAATATTCTTAAGCTTTTGTTTATGCCTACAATGTAAAATATGGCAGCTAGGACATCCCAAAAACCATAAAAATATTGAGTTACTTCAAGCTTGTTCATGGTGGGTCTTGGGCCACCTCGGAAATGGGGGTCTGTGGTTTCAGTATTCTTGTCCTTACGATCATTGGAGCTTGGAATCAGCATGCTGGAAGAAGGCAAAGTTGCAGGAAGGTTGAGAAAATGAATTCCACAACTGACAGCAGCTTTCTTCACTCCAGATACTTCCTGTACACGTCGGTACCAACGGGAGAGCAAAGGCAAAGCTTTCAGCATCTGTTCTTGACGGTCCCCAAGAGAATCCTGATCAGGAAAAATTCAGAAGAAGATAATGTGACTTTGTACATAAATCAAAGATGTCTTCTCACGTAGCAGTATGACATTGTAAGGGACTCTCACAGATCTGAATATTGATAGTACTAAACTGGAGACGTGCTCTCCTCAAGAGCTGTGCTGTGAACAATCCTTTCACAATCACAGAAACAGTCAGTTCCTAGCTCTAATACCTCTGGATTTACACAGTAAGGTATGCATCTGCTAAAGTGTGTGAAACCCAAAACCAAGAAAAAAGGTCCTGTATTACTTGACCCTAAAACTTTACCACAGAGCCTAATTTTAACTCACTCCCTCTTTGATCAAAAGTGAAATGCTTGTTAAACACAAAGTAGGTAACAAAATCTGCCCACAGACACAACATGGGCTAAGCAGAGATCATACAAGACATTCATCAAGAAACACACACAAAATGCTAGAGGAACTTAGCAGGTCAGGTAGCGTATAATAAATAGTTTATGTTTCAGACCAAGACCCTTCCTCAGGACTTGACCAGAAGCTCACAGTGTCATGATAAATGCTCAACTGTCAATGACAAACTGATACATATTCCATATCCTGGTCTGTGCAATAATGAGATTTGACTGCAAAATATAACCATGCCAAAACTTTTACTGCTCTCAGATTCACATTGTCAAAATAAACCGTGTTCAATAACTGCATGTGTCACTGTTAGTTCTGCACCTAGTATTGAATCCATAAGCCCACAGTGGCACAGGCTTAAACCAATCTCAAAGGTGCAAAATCAGCACATGGTTTGGAACCATGGAAGTTCCAAGCCTTCCTGGTAGTGCTCCCCAACTCTTCCAGCACTACATTGGCAACTGCCTTGGTGCTGCTTCATGCACCCATGCTGAGCTTGTCAATTTCATCAACTATGCCCCTAACTTCCACCCTGTCTTAAATTCACTCAGTCCATTTCTGAAACCTCCCTCCTCTTTCTCTATCGCTCTGTCTCCATCTCTGGAGACAAACTGTCAACCAACATCTTTTATAAACCTACCAATTCCCACTGTTATCTTGACTATAACTGCTCCCACCGTCTCCTGTAAAAATACTATTTTCAGTTTTCTTCATCTCTTCCACATCTGTTCCCAGATTACAGCTTTTCTTTCTAGGACATTAGAGATGTCTGCTTTCTTCAAAGACTGCTGTGGACCTTCCTTCACTATTGATGTTGCTGTCACCCACATCTCCTCCATTTCCCAAATATCCATGCTCACCCCATCTTCCTGCTGCCTTAATAGTGATAGAGTTCATCTTGTCCTTATCTACCACCCCATGAGTTTCCACATCCAACACATCATTCTCTGCAACTTTCGCCATCTCCAAAGGGATTCTAGTACTGATCATATCTTTTCCTTCCTCCCCCTCACTGTTTTCCACAGGGATCGCTCCCTCTGTAATTCCCTCGTCCATTCATCTCTTCCCACTAATCTCCCTCCTGGCACTTATCCCTGCAACTGACCAAAGTGCTACACCTGCCCAATCAAATCTTCCCTCACCTTATTTCAGATGAGGCAACACTTCACCTAAAATCTGCTGGAGTCATCTTTTGTGTCCAGTGCACCCAATGCAGTCACCTATCACATTCCAGTTATCCTCCTTCCCCTCCTCACACCTTTTTATTCCGACATCTTCCCCCTTATTTCCTGTCCTGAAGAAGGGTCTCGGCACAATATGTCGACTGCTTATTCATTTGCACAGATGCTGCCTGACCTGCTGAGTTGTTCCAGCATTTTGTAGTTCTGCAGCAGTAAGGGATTTCGTTTTGTGCCTTCCACATCCTCAGCTGTTTCCAAGGGAGTAGTTCTGCTAATTGGATATCTGCTTCAAGCCTAAAATTCTGGAACCAAAGTATATTATCAAATTGGCAGCGGCATATCAATATTATAACAGTGATTTCATTTTAAAAATATGCATTAGGGTATAAATTGTTTTGGGATATATTGAGGTTATGACAAGAGCAGTCCAAATGCAAGATCTTGTGCTTCCTCACACAACACATGGCAATGAAATGCCATCACTAAGTTAAGCAAAACTGCAGGTCAATTTACACTCAGCAGAGTTCCACAAATAACTACAAACGATTGCAGTATATAATCTGCCCTTGAATGTGCTGGTTGTGAAACTAATGTTAACTGAGGTATCAGCTAAACATTCAGAAGTACCATATTGTGTATGATCTGCTCAGTATAAAATACTCCTAATATTTATCCACCAGGTACTCATAACTAAAGAACGAACGGTGGTCTCAGGAAGGACACTCATTCATTAGAAATTCTGAAAGGACAATTTAAAGTTATAAAATAACTTCATTTTTATATCATTAGCAGAATAGTTAATGGCAAATTTGTTCATTAATGCAACTGAGCCTTTGTCACTAGTTGCATGGTGACTATAAGAAAACTCACCATCAACCTTCTATGGCTTATGACATAAGTGTTAATGGAATAAATTTAGGACAGCAGAAAGATGCAATGCCGTCAGCGGATTAAAATCTTCAGGCATCATATATTCAGTTTCTAAAGCACTGAACAGAGATAGATCCAATCCATAGCAGGTGTAGTACAACAGGCCCCTAATCACAGAGTAAATTTCCCTGGATGGATCATCAATTAGTCTACACATTCTTTTTTATTTTCCAGTGCTTGTTTCTATGACAGCTGCAGCTTCTCCCCAACTCTTCTCCCTACAACCAGGGACCATATCTATATCTTTTCTACTCAACATTTACTGTTTCACCAAAACCTTTGAAGGAAGTGATAACCTTTTCATTTTGTTCCAAATTGCTTTTGCTTAAAAGGTTTACCTTTCCCTTTACATTATCTTACTGCACTGTTATCTGTGGAAAAAAAAAGATATCCGCAGGATGCTTAAGAGTCTCATGCATTCCATTATCAAATACTTAGCTAGTCTGGATTCCATAAAAGTTGTAAAAAGGCTAAAAGAATGGGGGGGGGGGGGTTGTTGGGAGCAATGCCATCACTGTGCTCCAATGAGCTGACTTTACATGAAAATATGGAGGATCAATTTATTTTGTTGAGCTCCTAATAAATCATATGCTTCAGATTATTGAGAAGTCAGATGCCACATACCCACAACAATATGCTGCTAAACTGCAAATTGTTAAAAAATAGACTTGGCATACATGATAGATTTACAGACAATAGACAATTGGTGCAGAAGTAGAGCATTCGGCCCTTCGAGCCTGCACTGCCATTTTGAGATCATGGCTGATCATCTACTATCAATACCCAGTTCCTGCCTTGTCCCCATATCCCTTGATTCCCCCATCCATAAGATACCTATTTAGCTCCTTCTTGAAAGCATCCAGAGAATTAGCCTCCACTACTTTCCGAGGCAGTGCATTCCAGACCCCCACAACTCTCTGGGAGAAGAAGTTCTTCCTTAACTCTGTCCTAAATGACCTACCCCTTATTCTCAAACCATGCCCTCTGGTACTGGACTCTCCCAGCATCTGGAACATATTTCCTGCCTCTATCTTGTCCAAACCCTTAATAATCATATGTTGTAATCAGATCCCCTCTCAATCTCCTTAATTCCAACGTGTACAAGCCCAGTCTCTCTAACCTCTCTGCGTAAGACAGTCCTGACATCCCAGGAATTAACCTTGTGAATCTACACTGCACTTCCTCTACAGCCAGGATGTCCTTCCTTAAGCCTGGAGACCAAAACTGTACACAATACTCCAGGTGTGGTCTCACCAGGGCCCTGTACAAATGCAAGAGGATTTCCTTGCTCTTGTACTCAATTCCCTTTGTAAGAAAGGCCAACATTCCATTAGCCTTCTTCACTGCCTGCTGCACTTGCTCATTCATCTTCAGTGACTGATGAACAAGGACTCCTAGATCTCTTTGTATTTCTCCCTTACCTAACTTTACACCGTTCAGATAATAATCTGCCTTCCTGTTCTTACTCCCAAAGTGGATAACCTCACACTTATTCACATTAAACGTCATCTGCCAAGTATCTGCCCACTCACCCAGCCTATCCAAGTCACCCTGAATTCTCCTAACATCCTCATCACATGTCACACTGCCACCCAGCTTAGTATCATCAGCAAATTTGCTGATGTTATTCTCAATGCCTTCATCTAAATTGTGGACGTAAATCGTAAACAGCTGTGGTCCCAATACCGAGCCCTGTGGCACCCCACTAGTCACCACCTGCCATTCCGAGAAACACCCATTCACCGCTACCCTTTGCTTTCTATCTGCCAACCAGTTTTCTATCCATGTCAATGTCTTCCCCCCAATGCCATGAGCTTTGATTTTACCCACCAATCTCCTATATGGGACCTTATCAAATGCCTTCTGAAAATCGAGGTACACTACATCCACTGGATCTCCCTTGTCTAACTTCCTGGTTACATCCTCGAAAAACTCCAATAGATTAGTCAAGCAATCTTGGTAAATCCATGCTGGCTCGGCCCAATTCTATCACTGCTATCTAGATATGCCACTGTTTCATCTTTAATAATGAACTCTAGCATCTTCCCCACTACTGATGTTAGACTGACAGGTCGATAGTTCTCTGTTTTCTCCCCCCCCTCCTTTCTTAAAAAGTGGGATAACATTAGCCATTCTCTAATCCTCAGGAACTGATCCTGAATCTAAGGAAAATTGGAAAATGATTACCAATGCATCCGCAATTTCCAGGGCCACCTCCTTTAGTACCCTAGGATGCAGACCATCTGGACCTGGGGATTTGTCAGTCTTCAGTCCCATCAGTCTACTCATCACCGTTTCCTTCCTAATGTCGATCTGTTTCATTTCCTCTGTTACGCTATGCCCTTGGCCCATCCAAACATCTGGGAGATTGCTTGTGTCTTCCTTAGTGAAGACAGATCTAAAGTACTTATTAAATTCTTCTGCCATTTCTCTGTTTCCCATAACAATTTCACCCAACTCATTCTTCAAGGGCCCAACATTGTTCTTAACTATTTTCTTTCTCTTCACATACCTAAAAAAGCTTTTACTATCTTCCTTTATATTCCTGGCTAGCTTGCATTCGTACCTCATTTTTTCTCCCCGTATTGCCTTTTTAGTTAAGTTCTGTTGTTCCTTAAAAATTTCCCAATCATCTGTCCTCCCACTCACCTTAGCTCTGTCATACTTCCTTTTTTTTAATGCTATGCAATCTCTGACTTCCTTTGTCAACCACTGTGGCCCCTTTCCCCCCTTTGAATCCTTCCTTCTCCGGGGGATGATCTGATTTTGCACCTTGTGCATTATTCCCAAGAATACCTGCCATTGCTGTTCCACTGTCTTTTCTGCTAGGATATCTGTCCAGTTAACTTTGGCCAGCTCCTCCCTCATGGCTCCATAGTCTCTTTTGTTCAACTGCAACACTGACACCTCCGAGCTGCCCTTATCCTTCTCAAATTGCAGATAAAAACTTATCATATTATGATCACTACCTCCTAATGGCTCCTAATTTAAAGACGGAACCTTTTGCAATCAATTCCAGCAAAGAGCTTCAAAGGAAGAGATTCATAAACATACTTTTGGCGAGAAGCACCTATTTGGAATGTGCACTGTGCAGGGGTTCACATTACAAGAAACATTCTAAACACTAACCCCCCCCCATCCTAACGGACTTTACTATTGCCTTTTTTTTGGATTCTGTGCAAGCTCAGAATGCATTCTCTTAGCAAAAACAAGGTAACCCCACTGGACATGCAATGTGTACTAATCTCCAAACTTAAAGATTCAAAGTCCCCTCAGCAAAAATGCATTGGTCTCTGTGCAGCAATCCAACCAATCCAAATACCCCATCCTCTCATCTCAGTGTTATGGATGAAGAGATCATGTGTAACACATGCACATTTGCTGATGATACACAACTTGGTGGCAGTTTCAGCTCTGAGGAAGATATAGAGTCTTCAGGAAGAACTGAATTATGAATGGATGACGATACAGCAAATGAAGAATAATCTGGAAAAATGTAAAGTCATCCACATTGGTAAAACAAATTCCTTTATAGGTGGTGAGAGATTGAAAGGTGTGCAGAAAGACATGGACATCCTCACAAAGGCTGATATTCAAAAAGGTAGGTAGGTAAAAGGTTTATAGCAGAAAAATACATGTACCACCAGACACCTTGCTTCAATTACATGTGGTCTTAGTGAGATCATTGTGTATGCATTTAATCTCTCCAACTATGGAAGGATATACTAAAGAGAGTGCAGTGTGTTTCCTGTCAGGGTGAGTTTGGCACTCGAGGAGAGGTTAAGAACGCAGAATATAGAACATAGATCAGAACAGCACAATACAGGCTCTTTGGCCAACAATATTGCCTTGACCTTTTAACCTGCTCCAATATCAACCCTTTGCAGACACATAATCACCCATTTTCCTTTCATCTATATGCCTATCTAATAGTCTCTTCTATGTCCCTAATATATTCTGCCACCCCTGGCAGCTTATTCCACGCACCCACCACTTTGTGTAAAAAAAAAACCTACCTCTGACATTTCTCCTAAAACTTTCCTCCATTCACTTTAAAATTATGCCCCCTTGTATTAGCCATTTCCACCCTGGTAAAAAGTCACTAGCTGTCCACACTATTAATTGCCTATTATCACCTTATATACCTCTATGACGCCACCTCTCATCCTCCTTTGCTCCAAAGAGAAAAGCCTTAACTCACCTATCCCTTCCTCATAAGACATGCTCTCTAATCCAGGCTATATATTGGTAAATCTCCTCAGCACCCTCTCTACGGCTTCCACATCTTTCCTATAATGAGGTGACCAGAACAAAACACAATATTCCAAGTCTGGTTTAACCAGAGTTTTATAGTGCTGCAAGATTACCCCGCAGCTATTGAACTCAATCCTCCGGCTAACGGAAGCCAACATAGCATACGCCTTCTTAACCAACCTACCAACTTGCGTGGCAACTTTGAGGACTCTATGTACGTGGGCCTCAAAATCCCTCTGTTCTTCCACACTGCTAAGAATCTTGCCATTAACCTTGCAGTCTGTCTTCAACATCAATCTTCCAAAGTGTATCAGTTCACACTTTTCTCATTGAACACTATTTGCCACCTCTCAGCCCAGCTCTGCATCCTACAACATCCTATTGTAACCGATGACAACCTTCTTCACTGTCCACAGCACCAGCAACCCTCATGTCATCTGCAAACTTACTAACCCACCCTTTCTTTTCCTCATCCAAGTCATTAATAAGAATCACAAAGGCCAGGGGTCCCAGATCAAATCCCTGCAGAACACCAAGGGTCACAAACCTCTAAGCAGAATACATTCCATCTACCAACCTCTGCCTTCTGTAGACAAGCTAATTCTGAACACAGCCAAGATTCCCTGGCTTTCATGTCTCCTGACATTTTGAATGATCCTACCATGGGGAACCTGCTGAACACCTTACTAAATTTAATTTACACCACATCCACTGCTGTACCTTCATCAATTTGCTTTGTCTTTTCCTAAAATAAATCAATCAGGTCCCTGAAGCATGATCTCCCCCTCACAAATCTATGCTGACTATGCCTAACCAGACTATTCTTCTCTAAATACTTGTAAATCCCGTCTCCAAGAATCCTTTCCAATAGTTTGCTCACCGAAGACACGAGACTCACTGGTCTATAATTCCCTGGATTATTCCTATTACCTTTCTTGAACAAAAGAATAACACTTCCAATGCTCCAATCTTCTGATACTACTCCTATGACAACTGAGGATGCAAAAATCACCATCCTTCTGCAGACTCCCTGGTTCCTCAACACTACCTGCCCCTCCACCTAACTTCGCATCATCTGCAAATTTGTCCACAAAGTCATCAATTCCATCATCCAAATCGTTGACATATAACATGAAAAGAAACAGTCCCAATATTGACCCCTGTGGAACACTACTAGTCACAAGCAGACAACCAGAAAAGACCCCTTTACTCACACCCTTTGCTTCCTGCCAGTCAGCCAATCTCCTATCCATGCTAGTATCCATTCTGTAATACTATGGGCTTTTATCTTGTTAGGCAGCCTCATGTGTATCAGCTTGTCAAATGCCTTCTGAAAATCCAAGTAATCCGCATCCACTGACTCTCCTCGGTCTATCCTGTCTGTTATTTTCTCAAAGAATGCCGAGAGATTAGTCAGGCAAGATTTTCCCTTAAGGAAACCATGCTGACTTTGGCCTATATTATCATGTGCCTCCAAGTACCCTGATACATCATCCTTAATAATGGACTCCTACATCGCCCCAACCACTGAAGTTGGGCTAACAGGCCTATAATTTCCTTTCTTCTGCCTCCCTCTCTTCTTAAAGAGTGGAGTTTCATTTGCAATTTTCCAGTCCTCCAGAGAGCAACATCCATCATCAGGGAGATCCGATACCCAGGTCTGCTGCCATCCGAAGATGATACAGGAGCCTCTGGACTCACACCACCAGGTTCAGGAACAGTTACTACCCCTCAACCATCAAGCTCTTGAACCAAAGGGGATAACTTCACTCAACTTCACTTGCCCCATCATTAAAATGTTTCCACAACCAATGTGCTCACTTTCAAGGACTCTTCAACTCATTCTTAATATTTATTGCCTAATTATTTATTTATTGTTATTATTAGTTATTTCTTTTTGTATTTGCATAGCATGTTGTCTTCTACACTCTAGTTGAACATCCAAGTTGGGTGGCCTTTCTTTAATTCTGTTATGGTTATCATTCTATAGACTTATTGAATATACTCACAAGAAAATGATTTTCCGGATTGTATGTGGTAACATATAGGTACTTTGATAATAAATTTACTTTGAACTTTTTAAACCATTCCAGAATCCAGATATTCATGAAAAATTATTACTAATGCCTCCACAATATCTTCAGATACCTCTTTCAGAACCCTGTAGTGTAGTTGATCAGGTCCAGGAATCCTTCCTGGACACACCTAACAAATTCCACCCCATCTAAATCTTCTGAACTAAGAATGGTGGCAATCAATATCTGGGAAGTTGAAGTCGCCCATGACAACAACCCAGTTATGTTAGCACCTTTCCAAAATCTGCCTCCCAATCTGCTCTTCAGTGCCCCTGTTGCAATTAAGCAGATTACTCTCTAAAGTTTACAAGAGTAAGAGGCGAACTCATTGAAATGAACAAAATTCTTAACAGGCTTGCCAGTGTAGATTCAGATCCCTGTATGTGGTGTCACTAAGAGGCAGATTTTTTAAATTAGTTAGTCCAATCAGGACTGAGATGAAAAGAAATTTCTTCACCCACAGGGTACTGAAAGTTTGGAATTCTGTACCCAAGAGGGCCTTGGAGGCTCAATTGCTGAGTATATTCAAATCAGACAACAATAGATTTTTTGCTGTTAAGGAAATCAGGAGATAAGAGATGCTAAATAAACCAAGAAATTTATATGCCATGAGATCCCCTCTCATTCTTCTTAATTCAACAGAGTATGTCAAACGACCACTTGATTTTCTACTTTTTTTACATTTTCCCCAATGTCCTGCACATTCACTTTTTCAGATACTTAGCCACACCTTTACCGAAATGCTATATTTGAATCCACCTCCATTACTCCTCCTAGCTGTATATTCCACACCCTTATCTCTCCTAATAGAATTTTTCCCTCACAACACTTCTGGTTATTTTGCCCATCACCTTTATTTTAGGCCTTCTAATTCTCTATCCCTTTGTCAAATGGTTTCTTTCTGCACTGATTCAATCCATCATGCCATAAATAGATAGAAACTTTATTGAGCCCAAAGGAAATTACTTTGTCCCGGTAGCATTACGAGTGCACAGATACACAAATATTAGAAGTAAGAAAAAACAAAAAAAAGTTACCTTAAAAATAAAATGTACAAGATTTACAAGTTCACACTGATAAGATGGTAGAGCAAGAATTACTGTAATATTGAATTGAATTGAATTGAATTGAATTGAATTTCGGTTTATTGTCATTTAGAAACCACAAATGCAATGCGGTAAAAAAATGAGACAACGTTCCTCCAGAATGATATCACAAAAGCACACGAAAAAACAGATACGCCAGAAAATCCACATAACGTTTGGCAATCCACAAATCCAGAGTCCGGACAGGCTGCTGTGTATTACTATCACGCTACCATCTTAGCGCGTTCGCCGGAAAGGAGCTCCAAACCCACCAGACAAAACAAGACTACCTAGACACACCAAGTCAGTAGACCAACTCTACCACTCAACAAACCAAAAACTAAAGCCACAAGACCTACACGAAACCACATAGTTACACATAGTTATAGTTAACATATAGTTACAACAGTGCAGACGATACCATAATTGATTAAAAAACAGACCATGGGCACAATAAAAATAGTCCAAAGATGTTAAAAGACTATAAGTTCGAAAGAAACCACCACACAGTTTCCACAAGTCCTCAGGGTCCTGATAGACTCGTCATCCCATGCAGCTGTCAGAAGGGATTACCCCCACTATGGACTTCCATGGTGCTGCTGGATTCAGCTTCGCATACGCAGCACACAGTGAAAGCGCCCCGACCACAGCGGACTCCAAGTCCGTTGAACCTCCGAGCCTCCAACCATTCCCTCCGGCACAGCTCTCCGAGCACCCTCCTCTACTACGACACCTCCGCCACCAGCCACCGGCAACGCGACCCTGAGGACTGGGGGCCTGTTCTTCTCAGCAGAGACCCGGACCTCACAACATCAACAGCAACGAAGAAGGCCTTCCTGGAGATTTCCAGATGTTCCTCCGTGCTCCCACGTCCGTTTTTCATCAGATTAGGATTGTGCACAGCACCCTGCTTGACAAATAACAGATTTCAACTCCGGAGAGGCTGCTGCAAACTGCGTCGCGCCACCATCTTGAAGTTTTACAATATTATACAGTAATATGGGTGCACATTCACACCGTCCAGATAAGAAGTGATTGTAGTATTGCGCAGTGTGTCTGCAATAGCAGGGTGTGGTAAATAGAACTAAACAGAGCTTAAACAGAGCTCTGGTAAACTGAGGTTAATAACAGCCCAACAGGAGGGAGACATTACCTCCTCGGCTGTAAGTTGACTCATTGTAGATCCTAGTGGCCAAGGGTAAGAATTACCTCATATAGCACTCTTTGAAGCAGTATAATTGTCTTAATCTATTACTGAAAGTGCTCCTCTGTTCAGCCAAGGTGGCATGCAGAGGGTGAGAAACACTGTCCAGAATTTCCACGATTTTCCGGAGGGCCTATTGTTCTACCATAGCCGGGCCGATATGCCAGTTAGACTCCTACAACAGAGGCACCGTTTCTAACCATTTTATTGAGCCTGCTGGCATCACCCATGTTGACACCATTGCCCCAGCACACCACCACAGAAGATTACACTGGCAACTACAGATTGGTAGAATATGTGAAGGAGAGGCCTGCATACTCCAAAGGACCTCAGTCTCCTCAGGAAGTGGAGGCGACTCTGGCCCTTCTTACACACAGCCTCTGTATTGGTGCTCCACTCTTGTTGTCCAGGTACTTGTAGGTCCTCACCACATCCACATCCTCACTATCAATAGTAAAAGGGAGCAGTGCAGGCTTGGTCTTCCTAAAGTCCATCACCATCTCCGTTGACTGACTGATGTTGAGCTGCAGATGGATTCAGCTTGCACCATTTGACAAAGTCCTCCACCAGGGCCTATATTCATCCTCTTGTCCTACCTTTACACATCCAACAATTGCTGAGTCATCAGAGGAGTTCTGCAGGTGACATGACTCAGTGCTACAGCTAGTCTGAGGTATACAGAGTAAACAGAAAGGGAACCAACACAGTTCCCTGTGGAGCCTTAGTGCCACTTATAGCCATATCTGACAAACAGCTTTGAAACCTCACAAACTGTGGTCTGCCATTCAGGTAGTCCATTATCCAGGACACAATGGAAGTGCCAACCTGCATTGAATAGAGCGTTTCCCCCAGCATGAGGGCTATATGGTATTGAAGGCATTCGAGAAATCAAAAAATATAATCCTTACAGTGCTGCCCTGCTTATACAAATGGGAGTAGGCTCTGTTCAGCAGGTAGACGACAGGATCATTGACTCCAATATGCTCCTGGTAGGTAAACTGCAAGGGATCGAGGGCTAGTGATCAGGGGTCAGCAGTGAGCCAGTACCGGCCTCTCTATGGTCTATCACAATCGGATTTCCTCAGATCCACTTCTGTTCAAAGAAGATCAATCAATATTTTCTCCAATCTAGCTGCATTAATAAAATCCCTCATTCCTGAAATAATTTTGATAATTTTCTTCTGTACCCTCTCTAAAGCCTCCATATTTTCCATAAAACGTTGCGCACTAGATAGAATACTCTAAATCATGGGTTCCCAACCTTTTTAATGCCGTGGACCCCCACCAATAACTGAGGAGTCTGTGGAACCCAAGTTGGGAACCCCTAATGGAGCTCTGCTTTTGATGAGTTCAGCATCATAAAGTGTGAAGAATTTACTCAGAAAGCAAGATACCACCAGCAAACAATGCTACCTCAGGCAACATCTTCCAGGTAGTCCACAAAATTGTTTCTTTCACTTCTTTTACGTCTTCTTTTTCTTTTAAATGTAGTTCTGGTACTGGAG
Organism: Hemitrygon akajei; assembly: GCF_048418815.1. Classification (NCBI taxonomy): domain Eukaryota; kingdom Metazoa; phylum Chordata; class Chondrichthyes; order Myliobatiformes; family Dasyatidae; genus Hemitrygon; species Hemitrygon akajei. The sequence continues at coordinate 46,050,717 of NC_133127.1, read as the reverse complement.
CCTGTGATCTACAGTTTGAAGGTGTATTTTTAGGCTGATTCAGTGATCTGGCACTTAGCTCTCTCTCCAAGAAGGTATCAGGAGCTGAGCAGTTTGAGGTCAAGAAGCTCAGAGATGGGGCATGAGCCCATGATTAACTCCATTTCTTGATGATCTCGCCAATTAAAGCATCAAGGAAGACTGAAAACATCGAAGTGAGTGTGGAAAGTGAGCAAGTGTTCAAAGCCATCTACCAGCCTCTCATTCACTGCTGCCAAAGGAGGATGTCTGCGTGCAGTACTCTCTCTCTCTCCCTCGTGCCCGCTGCTCCTAAAGGAATGTCCCTGCTTTCAAATGGTTTCTCTCTCCTCAGTGCTGTCAGCAGATGCTACTAAAGTTCCGGGTCAACAGTTTGTGGATTGTAGTTCAATTGCACTCTTTCGATTTTGTGTTTTCTATGTTTTCGCTCAGTTTTTCTTGGCGCTGTTTTGCGCATGGGGTGGGTGCTGTTTGTGCTATTAGGTTTTTTTTTGCATGGGGGGGTTTGATGTTTTTCTTTGAACGGGATCCATGGTTTTCTTTGTTTTCGCGGCTGCCTGGAGAAGATGAATCTCAGAGTTGTATACTGCACACATACTTTGATAAAAAATGTACTTTGAACTTTGGGAATAGAACATTCTTGATTGATGTCAGCATGTTTTCTGTGGTTCTAAACTTGCTCCCACGTCTAAAATTAAACAAGGAGTTTAACAAATATGATTATTACCAGAAATCATAGATTACAACTCTGACATTTAAGGGAATCAATCTTCTCAAAAAGGTCAGCATGATGAGAGGAGGAAATCTTTTCCAGAAGGTCAAAATACTACTAAAAAAAGCTTTGCAGAAGTAAATGAACTCCCAATTCACCAAACAACAAAAACACACAGCAAAAACATTTATTAATTTTTGCCTCTAAACTTTAAATGCTGGTTAAAAATAACAGAAAGTTGAGAAAGTATTACAAGTTCCCACACAGTGCTCTGACAGTCTGAGATCATTGTTTAACAAAAATTTGCTCAACATCCTCACAGCATTTGAAAAATGTTTTCTCTACTCTTCAACTAGGGAGAACAATTTCTCCATGGTGGGGGGAAGTGTGCAAAAAGGGGAGCGTGGATTCATAACTCTATCTATTTGTTTTTAATGTCAGTGTTGAGTATGAAAAGAGAAGATATATAACCTAATATAGCCAATATTTGAAGTACATTTAGATTTCAGTCAGTAGGGTTCTGTAGACGTGATTCTCTACCATTTTATCTGACAACTCCATGACAGGTGCTACAAAAGTCCCACAAGTTAAAGCAAGCTGTTACCTTACTGCTTTTTGTGCATTTTTGTATTTTCTGTGCATTGCTTCAAGATGGCGGCACGATGCAATTTGCAGCGGCCTCTCCAGAGTTGATATCTGTTATTTGTCAAGCGGGGTGCCGTGCACAATCCTAATCTGATGAAAAACAGACATGGGAGCACGGAGAAACATCGGAAAATCTCCAGGAAGACCTTCTTCGTTGCTGTTGATGGTGTGAGGTCCGGGTCTCTGCTGAGAAGAACAGGGCCCCAGTCCTCGGGGTCACGTTGCCGGTGGCCGGTGGCGGGGGCACTGTAGTGCACTCGGCAGAGGGTGGTGCTTGGAGAGGCTGTGCCGGAGGGGATGGTTGGAGGCTTGAAGATTCGACGGACTCCGAGTCCGCTGCGGTCAAGGCGCTTTCACTGTGTGCTGCATCTGTGAGGCTGGATCCGGCGGTGCTTTCATTGTGTACTGCGTCTGCGAGGCTGAGTCTGGCGGCGCCAAGGAAGTCCATAGCTGGGGTATTCCCTTCTGCCGCCTGCGTGGATGACGAGTCTATCAGGACCCTGAGGACTTGTGGAAACTGTGTGGTGGTTTCTTTCGAACTTAGAGTCTTTTAACATCTTTGGACTATTTTTACTATGCCCATGGTCTGTTTTTTTAATCAATTATGGTACTGTTTGCACTGTTGTAACTATATGTTAACTATAACTATGTGTAACTATGTGGTTTTGTGTAGGTCTTGTGGCTTTAGTTTTTGGTTTGTTGGATGGTAGAGTTGGTCTCCTGACTTGGTGTGTCTGGGTAGTCTTGTTTTGTCTGGTGGGTTCCGGGGAAAGCACTAAGATGGTAGCGCGATATTAAATATGCAGCAGCCGCTCCGGACTCTGAAACTGGGGATTGTCAAACATTATGTGGATTTTCTGGTGTAGTCTGTTCTGTCGTGTGCTTTTGTGATATCATTCTGGAGGAACGTTGTTTCATTTTTTAACTGCATTGCAGTTGTGGTTTCTAAATGACAATAAATCGAAATTCAATTCAATTCAATTTTCCATGGTTGGAGGAAAGTAAATTTCATGAATGAGCCTTATTTTCAATGAATGATCAGTTGTAAACAAACATTCTGAAGGGCTATTAACACTGTTCTTCCATCAATTTTACAACAAGTTTGAAAGACGTTCAACAGAAGATCAAACAACACCTAAAGTAAGATATCCCAGGTTTGAACTTCAAGCTGAGCAAGGACCAATGTGTTCTAAACAGCCAGTCCCCAATTTCCAAACCATGACTGGGGAAGATAGGATTGAGCTCAACTGTGAAACTCACTTTCCAATTTTTCTCCCAGCAAGCAATTTACAGAATTCTGGATTTACTGCAGTTCGATTGGTAACGCCATGCTTAAGTGCAACTGCAGAAACAAACATTGAAGATGTAACCTTTCCACTGAGGTTTAAACCAAGGGACTATCTGCCTTCATAAACAGTCATAAAAAGTCCCACTTCTTCATTGGGGGGAAAGGGAAGTTACCTATCCATCATTTCTGTAACAGATGATCCAACAATCATTATTTACTTCTCTGGCCACCTTGCTATTCCATACCTCCTACTATAGAATATTGTCTATTTTACGAAAATAATAAATTGGTTTTTGGAATGTTCCAAGCTCATACAAGATGCAAGGGATCATATTTGTCTTCTAGGTAGTTTGTCATCAATCTTAAAAGTTAGATAATTCACATGGCATTTATTCGGGTAAGAAAACTAACAGATTAGAATGTGAAATTTAATGGTCTAAATGGAATACTACCGGCTCTATAAAAACAAAACAGAATGCAACAGCAAAATCATTAATATGAAAGTCTTAAAAAGACTGCAGATGCTAATAATCTGAAATAAAAACAGAAAATACTAGAAACACTCAACAGGTCAGGCAGCACCTGTGGGAGAAATGGATTTACCATCTCAGGTACAAATCTCTTAATCAGCGCCATTCCAACAAAGGGACTTGGATCCTAAATGATAATTCTGCTTCTCTTTCTGTATCTGCTGCCTGAATTTCTATTTTAATTCTATAAATCCAAAAAATCCACTTTAGTGTTAAACTTCAAGCTTTTCCATAAAGTGTTGTGAAGCATTTTTCAAAAAAAATCTGCTTTATATAAAGAATTATAGTTTGATGCAGACACACAAGAGACTGCAGGAATTGGAATCAAACAGCTGGAGGAACTCAACAAGCCAAGCAGTACCTGTGCAAATAAAAACAGTTGACGTTGTTCGAGGCAAATCATTTCTTTTTAAATGTTAAACCAGTTTGCACTAGTGCTCCAATTCTATTAAAGTAATTTTAGATAAAGGCTGTAGATGTCAATACAGACAATATAACATGACCCAATGAGAACTACTTTCAAACTGAAAAGATCATGTTCACAACATAATAAAGCAGATAACAAACCAAATAACGAGAAACTTACAAAAAAGTAGTGAAGACAAGGAAACAGGACTATGTCTGTGAGAGTGAAGTAAAGCCCTTCAGCAAACACATGTTCCAGAGGCGGAAGATCGGTGCTTTTCACTTTTCTAATACAGGACTGCTCCCTGCTGGTCACAGCTGGTATCTGCTCCACTGTAAGTTTAGAAAGTGCAGTTCTCAGCTCGAGACTTGCCTTCTCAGTATCCAAGTTTTCCTCAATTAAATTTTTCGTTATGTCTACTCCTTCATCACAGCAGCCAGCTCCTCTATCAAATCCCTTTATGAAAGATTCTTTATTTTTGTTCTTGGTCCACTCTTGCAGTTTCTGCCTACGAATCTTATCATCATTGTGAACGCGGACAGGTTCCCCAAGTTTCTGCTCCAAGTGTACTATCTCAGGTGGAATGTTTTGATGGCAATGGCTATTCCCAAGGAAACTCTCCACAGCGAGTGGAATACTAATTTCACACAACTTGGTCCATTGGCTCACCTGCCAAACGAAAGCACATACACATTATTCCAGTCAAATGCTTGCGTTATTTGTCAACTAAGAGATGATTACAGCACAGCATCCCAGTGATGGGAATTGAGATGCTTTTAACATGCTATTTCATTATTTTTACATCTATGTGCCATACCAAATGTAATCTTCAGATGAATCTGAGTTAGTGGTTGCACGTAGTTCAATCCCCATGCTAAACATATGCATTCTTCCCCCACGTTTGGTGATTCGTGGTAAATTTCAACGACAACATTTAATACACAAAGCACACATTTAAAAATGCTTTTTGCCAGTAACTCCACTGGGCAGACATCAGAAGGGATTTGAAAAGGAAAACATTTCTGTGCCTAATAAACACAATGTGCTGGAGGAGCTCAGCAGGTCAGGCAGCATCAATGAATGGTAATAAAAAGTCGATGCTTCAGGCTGAGACACTTCATCCAGCATCTGCAGCATCTGGTGTCTATGATTTCTTTGCCTAGTTACTTTCATGCACTCATATACCTTTGTTGAAGTATAGTCACTGTTGTAACATAGAAAATGAGGCAGCTAATTTGCTCACACCCAGATCCCACAAACATCAACCTGATAATAACCAAATATTTTAGTGAGGCTCACAGAGTGACAGATATTGGTCAAAACACAGGTAATTATTTTGCAACACAGGGTCTCAGCCCGAAACGTCGACAGTGCTTCTCCTTATAAATGCTGCCTGACCTGCTGTGTTCCACCAGCATTTTGTGTGGTGTTTGAATTTCCAGCATCTGCAGATTTCCTCGTGTTTAATTCTTTTGCACTTCTTCAAAAGAGTGATACAGAGACTTTTAACTCCACCCAACATGTGAGACATAAGTTTGGTTCAAGATCACATCAGTCGAGTTCAACAAAAACAGTACAGAACTCTCTCAGAATGGGACTTGAGCAGCAGCCCAGATTTTTTGTGCTTGGTAGTAGCAAGTTTTTGTAAAATATTTTTAATTATAATAGCAGCTCTGCGAAGTTGCAGTGGAATCGCCGAACAGAAGTGTGTCACCTGTGTAAATATTTAATAGTCTTGTTATATAGGCAACATTGGCAGAACTGGGTATGTCGTCGGTGAGAAGTTACTCCTTTGTAGCCTGAGAACACAAAGCTTGAACAAATTTTCCCTTCACCTTTGTATTAGAATCTGTCAGCAACTTGCAAAATGGTGTAGTCATAAACAGTCATACATAAAGTCCCAACAATTAACTCCCTTTGTTCACCTGCGACTGAAGGGAACAATGCCTCTTCTGCAATCACACTATCAAAAACTGAGGAAAACATGCTTCAGCTATTAAACTCAAACCTTTCCCAGCAAACATGCCAGGAAACTTTAATGTTAGCATTGTATAACTCCAAAAAGATACATGCACTCAATATACAAAATAATTGGGTGTTAAAACCTAAACATAAATGTAAAGACTTGAAAATACAATCTGCACACAATAGTATGAAATCTTCAATTCTTGACAACATTCTCCATTTTAAATTCCAAGACAGCAGCTGCAATGCAGCGCTGAGGAAGATCTCCATTATCAAAGATGCCCACTTTTAGTTGAAACACCAATTTTTTTAATTCCATGAAAGGATTCCATTAAAGGATCCTGTGATTACTTTTGAAAGAATTAATTTCACTTCAAAAGTACTTCACTAGTCATCATAAAAAGCCAAATATAAACTTGTCTGTTTCTTTATCCAATTGTTAGTAGTAGCACATTAGGAGCACCACTAGCAGAGATGGGTGACAATTTAACACAGAGAGCTTCCACTGTAAATACTGTACTGATAGTAGAAGCAGAATATAAAGAATGAAATATAAGACTTTAAAACAGAAATCAAATAAATTGTACTGATTTACATATCCTTATCCTCAAAACTGCTTGGTCTGAAGATTAAACTTGGTCCACTGCCCATGTGCAATTCTTCAGAAAGTGGATTAAAGAAAAAATATTTAACTGCTCGTATCTGTAATAATCCACCAGCATTCTTTAATAAATCAGTACTAAGACAGACAAAGTTCAAACATACTTTCAAAGATCTTATGACTGAAACAATGGCACAAGAAGCATTTTTACACTGGGAAACACCAAATATGGAATCGAAATACTGCATGGGAAAAATAAATAGTTCTTCAGTTTTTTTTGGAGGCTATTTTGCACTGGATTGCTTCCAGTAAGGATTGAGATTCTTTCCAAGTGTAAAATAGATTTTATGCTGTCCTTTAAAATCCATTTATAAATAGAATTAAAGTTAATAAAAAAGAAATTTTTAGTATTCAGAATAGAAATTAATAGCTTAAGATCTAAAATTATCAAATGATGTCAGCTTAAGCCGATGCCCAATTATAAGGAACAAAAGATTAACATCCAAAAAGATCACATTCTTCTCAAATTATGTTAAACTTTTTTTACACTGCCGCTTAGAGAATAACTGATTGCTAATATTTTTCTTAAAAACACTACGAAAATTTGAGTGTAAATTTGGGACATTGTAGATAGTAAAATGTATGATTTTAGATCTGCTGTTCTTTCTACATCTGATTTATTACATGTAGAGGATCCTAGGGATATGCAGTTGTATTCTGTAATGTGTAAACAGCCTGTATGCCAAATTTACAGAAAGCTAACCCTGCATAGCCTGCTTTAGCACAGTTCAAAAACTGTAACCAGCCATTTGTTCAGCAATGACTGTGGAACCTTTTTAGAAAGACTGACAACTGCACTCACCTAGATAAACAATCACTGCACTTTAAAAGTAGTTTACAGTATGTACAGAGTTTAAGATGTTTCAGTCAGAAGGTGCCATCCTATTAAATTCCCAATAATTTTGTGCCTTATTCATATTTGTAACCTCCACCAGAATTAAAAGCCTCCAAGATCATTCTTTGGGTTCTTGCCTAAAATACATTCCTGGTTTCCTTCTATAGTTTGGTCCCTGAGCTCTGGAGTTCCCTCTATTAACCTCTCTAACTCAGACTCTTCATGAAGGCACTTCATAAAATCTGCCCCAATAAACAAAGAAGGGGCTCATCCTGAAATGTCACTGTCCATTTCCTCCAGTATCTTTGTGAGTTGTTCCAGACTACCAGCATTTCCAGCCTCACGTGTCTAACAGTAATCTATTAGAGGAATTCAATGGGTTGAGCATCATTTGTAGGGGTGAAAGGAACTATCACATTTCAGATCAAAATCCTGCATCAATTCTAGCATCTATTGTCTCTGGGTCTCACTTAAATCTACCACTCTGTCCAAGATCCTAACCTCTTTTTATGTATCTCACTATTAAAAGTTTCATAATGTTCCATTGAAATACTTAGAAATGGTTCGTTACTACAAAGACACTACAAAAATGCAAATTGGTATTGTTAAAAAAATACAATTTACATCAACTCAAAATTTCCCTTTACATTGCCCACCAGCAACTTTTATACATGCTCTTCACCTTAACAGAACAGACAAATCTTAACATACTGCTTATCTCTCTGACTTTCATTAAAAGACGTGACCGAACATTGTTATTAGCAGTGAAGGCACAAATATCCAATGCTATATTTCCGTATATTGTTCACAGTATTTTCTAAAGGGATTATATGAAATGGAATGGAAAAAAGCTCACGTAGAGCTTAAACGTGTGGATCAGTGGAACTTTTAAATGCTTCTGTGCTGCATTTTCTATGTAATTAGCCTCTGCCAACATGATAAGAGCCATTTTTTGTCAACCATTTCCATCATAAATGACACTCAGTGGTCACTTTATTAGGTACACGTGTACACCTGCTTGTTAATGCAAATATCTATTCAAGCTAATCATACGGTAGCAACTCAATGCAAAAAAGCATACAGACATGCTCAAAAGGTTCAGCTGCTCTTCAGACTCTTCTAACATCGTAACGGGGAAGAAGTGTGATCTAAGTGACTTTGACCATTGAATGATTGTTGGTGCCAAATATAGTGATTTGAGTAGCTCAGAAACTGCAGATCACCCAGGGTTTTCGCACACAACAGACACTAGAGTTTGCCAAGAATGGTGCGAAAAGCAAAAAAAAAACCCAGTGAGCAACAGATCCATGGGTGAAAATGCCTTGCTAATGAGGGAGGACAGAGGAGAAATGCCAGACTGGTTCAAGCTGACAGAAAGCGATAGTAACTCAAATTACCACGTGCTGCAACAGTGGTGCGCAAAAGAACAAGTCTGAATGCCAATGTCGTACCTTGAAGTGGATGGGCTACAGCAGTAGAAGACCACAAACGTACACTCAGTGGCTACTTTATCTGGTGTAGAAGATATTGCACACTACATATCACAGAAATTCATGGGACTGAAATTGACCATAAACTGCTTGCATAATTACTACATCCAGCTTTCAATCTGTAGAGTTTCAGCCTTTTACATTTTTCAGGCAATAAATTTAACACCACATATATTCTACTGATTGCAAATGTTTTTTTAACTCCCCTCAATTATCTAAAATTCCATGTTACTGACCTGCTCTGTGAAAGGAAACAGTCCTTCCTGACCTTTTATGTATCTCAATTAAATCAGCACTCAACTGTTTTTGGTCCAAAGACAGAAACTAGCCTATACAATCTCTCCTGATCTATAACTATACCATAACATGATTTTCTTTTAATTGGTAACTACTGATTGATGTCAACAACACAGATTATTCAAAATGTTTCTTTCAGATTGCAAAAGGAATGAAATTTCATTCAAATGGTATGAAAGCTCAACATTGTCAAGAATGTTTTGCAGCTATCAAATGAGCACAATGCTATAAATCTATATTATTGTTGTATGCATATTTTAATACTTCACAAGTGCCTACTTAAAGCTTTTAATGTCATGCATTAATTGATACATTGTCCATCTCCATATTACTAATTCTGGTCAATCCTGAAAATTGAAATCAGTTAAAAATAATATGAATCTCTAAAATCAATTATTGATTTTACCTAACAAAATCGTTAAGAAAGAAAAATCAAATTCTGCAAAACCTATACATAACTAAAATTCTCCAACTCTGTTCACATCCTCATGAATCCTTCATACTATCATATTCTTCATGCAGTGTGATGACCAGAACTCTAGCTTTGCCCTAACTAGTAATTTAAGCAATGAACCAAACTTTTCCTGGCTTTCAACACTAAGTTTAAAGCCAAATTACATTATATAGCTTCTATTTCTTATGCTCTAAATTCTTAAATGCAAACAATTTTCTTTCAACTCTAACATAAATCACCCTGGACTTCTCTCTTCGCCTCTCTCCTAGGCAATAATTTTTCCCCAATAATTTAAAGGGAATTATTTTACTTTCTAAATAACTGAGTCATTTCCCTAGTTCTAAAACTCTTGTGAGGCTTTCATTCACACATTTTGGAAGACTGGTACACATCAGGAGTCTGTCAAGATTGATATGCTTTGGGAAATTAAATATTCTACCACAGGGTATTCCCTAACTGAATAGCATAGATACAGAGAAACAATTTCTTCAGGTGAACAATTGGCATAGGAAGTTGGACATTTAAAAGTGAAATTGGGAACCACCTTTTACATGGAATGCTGAAATATGAAATTCAAATGGGTGTGGCCGCACTAGTAATTAGACATTTTCATGACTGATCAAGATATCTCTTGATATCTTTACCACATAGATTAATATAAAAGAAATATATGCATTTATAAACTGTTTTAATGACTTTCAGAACATCTTAAACTGCTTTATAGATAATGAAGTTCTTGTGAAGTGCGACCTATTGTAAACACAACAGCCAATTTGCATTCACCAAATTCCCTCAACTATTATTGACAAAGATTCCTTAATATGCATGAGAAATAAGAACAGAGGCATTAATACTGACCAAAACTCCAGGACTACCTCCTCTTCCATAACAAAATGTCGTGGAACATTTGATCCTGGAACATCTGGACAGTGAAGATGCTCTTCATTGACTACAGTTTCGCATTCAACACTATAGTACCCTCAAAGCAAAAAAGTAAACTCCAAGATCTAGGCCTCAGTGCGTCCTTCTGCAGCTGGATCCTCGACTTCCTCACATGCAGACCCCAGTCAGTTTGTATTGGCAGCAACATCTCATATATTAGCCTCCTGCTCTCACTTTATAAATATAATTTGTGAGGCTAAGTACGACTCCAGTTTGCTGAATACACAACTGTCATTGGCCAAATTAAAGGTGGTGACAAATCAGCATATAGGAGGGAGACTGAGAATCTGTCTGAATGGTGTCACGACAACCACCTCTCACTCAACATCAGCAAAACCAAAGAACTGAATATCGACTACAGGAGGAAGTCTGTAAGTGAGTCCTCATCAGGGGATCAGAGGTGGAGAGGGTCAGTAACTTTAAATTCTTCAGCGTTACCACTTCAGAGGATCTGTCCTGGATTCAGCACGTAAGTGCCATTACAAAGAAGGCATGGTAGTGCCTCTACTTGTTTAGAAGTTTACAAAGATTTGGCATGTCATCTAAACCTCTGACAAGCATCTATAGATGCACAGTGGAGAGTATACTGACTGGTTGCATCACAGCCTGGTACGGAAACACCAATGCCCAAGAATGGTAAGGCCTATAAAAGCTGGTGGATACAGCTCATTCCATCACAGGCAAAGCCCTCCCCACCACTGAGCACATGTACAAGGAGTGCTGCCACAGGAAAGCACCATCCATCAACAAGGACCCATGCCATCCAGGCCATGCTCTCTTCTCACTGATGCCATCAAGAGGGAAGTACAAGAGCATTAAGTCCTACACCATCAGGTTCAGGAACAATTACTACCCCTTGACTATCAGGCTCCTGAACCTAAGTGGATAACTTTACTCACCTCAACACTGAAATCATTCCACAACCTATGAACTTACTTTCAAGAATTGTACAACTCATATTCTCAATATTTTTATTTATTTATTTGTTAATTTCTTTCATTTTCTTTTTTGTATTTGCACAATTTGTTGTCTTTTACATATCGGTTGTTTGTCCATCTTTGTTTGTGAACAATTTTTCATTGTTTCTCTTGTGTTTCTTTGTACTTACTGTGAATATGTGTAAGAAAATGAATCACAGAATAGCGTATGATGACAATAAATTTATTTTGAAAGTTGGGATCTTTTATGCCCTTTTGAAGAGGGGACCAAAAGGATTTGATTTAACATTGAAACATTCCCTCAATACCTCACTGAAACACAAGCCTAGCTTTTGTTATTAATCCTGCACTGGAATTTGAACCCTCAATATTCTGGGGCAAGGGTACCACCAACTAAGCCACAAGTAACAAATATTACAAAGTTAAACTACAGATCAGTTAAGCCTTGATCTGTTCCTAAATACTCACCTCAGCACAGGCCTTTAAACATGTCTTTTTAAAACCAAGTAGCTCGGAGATATCCTTGCGATTGCAGTCAGCTTCACAAGTTTTGTGAATAATATATCTCAACACCACAGCAAGACCTGCTCGACAAAAATTCCCATTCTTTTCCACCAGAGCTGGTAAACGACAACTTTGCACCACATGAGGGAGTTCCTGCTCTGAAATGATAGTCACAGGAATATTGGCCGGAACCTTTTTCATCCATAAGGTACGATCAGCAACGTTCTTATTTGGCACAAGGAAAACTTTTAAAGATGTAGTGTCACAATAGGACATGAGAAATAAAACAATGGATGTGTGCAGAGGAAAAATTCTGTCTTCCATATAGTTAGAAATCTCCAGATACAAGCACTCATCGTCAATGCCCACTTTCTTCATTTTTGCAACAATCTGGAGGGAGAATGGAATTAAAATGCACTTAAAATATTGAAACACTTAAAAATAACCTAAATATTAACAACTTCAACATTTCGCCAGCACGAAAATTAGAAGTACAGCATCAGCAGTGTCATGGAACACATGAGGGCAGAGTAACAGGAGCTTTAGAAACAGATTCTGATTACAGCAAGGGGCAACCATTCTTTAGTATAAAATTAATGGAAGAGCTTTTAATTTCTCTGTCTTTCTCTATTCTACATTAACAGCCCATATCCAAAGGTGCGGAGTCTGAATTTATCCTATCCCCAGGACTCCAAATCTAAAGAATCGAACAAAGCTTAGTTAGTATACAGTGCTGACAGGCTAGTGACTAATTATCAACACTTCAAACAGTTTGTCGAGGGGCTGTGATAAAGGAGTCAGAGGAATATTATTATTTTATCAGCACCAGGGCCTCCGATTAGTTACCTGAACATGCACAGCGAATGTGGGGGAATCAAAGCACAGTCGGACCGGATGTACCCGTTGCTAAGAGGGTTGGGGGAAGATGTAGAAAGTAGGACCGGAAGGCTTGCGAAGTAGACGCTGAGGTGGGGAAGGGTGACATGAAACTGTATATTCCTGGGAATTTAGTTCAATGTGGCTGGAGTTAGGGCTTTTCTTTTTAATTATACGTATATACAGTTTCCTCTTCACCTTTGCAGGACATGGCTGCTCCCAGTTTGGAGTTGGACCCGCTCTTCTTGAAAGCCTTGGGGTATCTGCATTCAAAAAGTAAAGACTCGGCGGAGAAATTGAAGGCTCTGTTGGATGAGGCATTGGCCAGAGGTAGCGAGTGCAGCTTTCGGCAGCAACAGAAGGTGCATTGGAAACAATAACTGCTAGTTTTTCAGTAAGAACAGAAAATGTTGGAATTTCACCGAGTCTGGGATCATAAATGGATCAAGTAAATTTGTGGGTGGGGTTGTAAATTTAATTGGTAAATGTGTTTATTATTTCCACTTTTACCGAGGTACAGTGAAAAAAAAATTGGTTTTACTTGCCATCCGTACATATGATGTAATGGCATCATGTACGTTGAAATACTACAAGGAAAAAAGCCATAACAGAATTGCAGTTACAGAGAATACGGGTAGGCAATAAGGTGCAAGACCATGGTGTGGTACATTGTAAGGTTAAGAATTCATCTTATCGTGATAGGTCACCATTCAGGACCCTTATTACAATATATAGTCGTTGAACCTGGTGGTATGTGCCTTAAGACTTTTGTATCTTATCTGATGGGAGGGAGGGGAGAAGCAAAAGTGTTTAGGGTGGGTAGATTTATGTTGGCTACTTTACTGGGAGAGTGAGAAGTAGAGACAGGATGTGGAAACCATAGAAAGTGTGCAGAGGAGATTTACAAGGATGTTGCCTGGATAGCAGAGCATGCCTTGTGAGAATAGGTTGAGTGAACTTGGCCTTTTTTCCTTGGAGCGACAGAGGATCAGAGGTGACCTGATAGAGGTGTATAAGATGATGGGAGGCATTGATCGTGTGGATAGAGCCTTTTTTCTAGGGCTGAAGTGACTGCACAAGAGGGCACAGTTTTAAGGTGCTTGGAAGTAGGTACAGAGGAGATGGAGATGAACTATTGGTGACAGTGGTGGAGGCGGACACAAAGAGTCTATTTAGAGACTCTTGGACAGGTACGTGGCGCTCAGAAAAATACAGGCCTATGGGTAACCCTAGGTAATTTCTAAGGTAAGGACATGTTTAGCACAGCTTTGGGCCAAAGGGCCTGTATTGTGCTGTAGGTTTTCTATGTTTCTATACAGAGTCCATTGAGGGAAGACTGGTTTCCTTGATATACTGAGTGTGTTCACAACACTGCAGTTTCTTGTCTTAGTCAGAGCAATTGCCATGCTAAGCTGTAGTACATGCAGATTGGATGTTTTCTATATTGCATTTGGTGAGGATCAACAGGGACATGTCAAATTTCTTCAGTCTTCTGAGGAAGAAGAGGTGCTGATCTGTTTCATTTCACTCAGTTTTGAAAGTTGTTAAAATTTGTGAGCTCTGCATGGGTGCTGGATGCAGTGGTGGATTGCACCAAATAATCAACAAAAAAGCTGGCATGACTGGGACCCATACCTACATTTTCTAGTGGCTGAGATTGATCAAATGAGTTTGAAGGCAGAGAGAAAGTTGGTAGCAATGTTGACTCATTAAGTTCAACACTTTGTGTTGCTGGAAATCCACAGCAGGTCAATCAGCATGAAAACAATCCCTTTGCCCCACCTAAGTTAGTCCTATTTGGCCCAAGTCCTAAATTGTTTCCTTTCTATGTACCTGTTCTGCTTTCTTTTAAATGTTGTTATTGTACCTGCTTCATCCACTGGAGAAAAGAGGATCGGGTCAATCATCCTGAAACTTCTGTTAAAATGAATGGTGACTGAGTGAAGACCTTCTCTGGTTGGAGGGGGATCATTGATTTGTAACTTCACCCAAAGTACAAATTTACTCTAAGCTTCTTTGTTCAGGTGGTCATCAAATAATAATATTTTTCCACAAAAGTAATATTTGAAACAAACACCAGCTAAGGGAAAGTTGGATAAATACCAGAAGATGGATACGGGGAGAGAAAAGCTAGCAGAGTTGTTGCCTTGCAGCTCAAGTGATCAAATTCAAACCTGACCTCGGGTGCTGTCAGGAATTTTCATGTTTTCCCTGTGACAATGTGGAGTTCCTATGGGTGTTCCAGTTTCCACCCACATCTAAATGACATCTGGGTTGGTAGATTCATTGACCACTGTAAATTGCTGCTAATGTAGGTTGACAGTACAATCTGAAAACATTGACAGGAATGTAGGAAGGTTAAGTTACAGGGGCAATTAGTGGAGGAATAAGATTGTTCTGTGAACTGATGTGGACTTAATGAGCCAAAATGGACATTTCCTATGTTGAATGCGCTTTACAAACAATGGAATTATTCAATATAGATGCTTTAAGCCAAATAACCTCACTTTGTACAGGAAATTTGTAGGAGTTGGGGCTACATTGTTCTAGTAAAAACTGGTGTGGACTCAATGGGCTAAATGGCTTCTTCCTGAGCAAAGGTGATACTTTATGATCTCAGTTGAATTTTAACTTGACGGTCACATGACAACTACCAAGCATTTGGGCATACATATTCAAACTCTTGTATGTAGTAATCTGAAAAGTTGGTCCAAAAAAAGTTATCACATCAAAGTTGAAGGACCTATATTTTTTTTAAATAGTGGCCCCCAATTTAAGATTTTCCAAAAGAGAAAATATCCTCTCCCCATCCATCTTGTTGAGACTGCTTAGAACCTTGTATATTACAATTATGTCCCCGTTCTCCTAAGCTGCAGCAGATACTAATCTAGCAGATCTAAACTTGCCTTAGAAAATGACCCATCCACTTCTGAAATTAATTAGTAAACATTCCAATGAATTAGCAACCTTAAGCAAAGGAATCAGTTTTGTACGCAGTACTCCATGTCTGCCCTACATAACTGAATCCAGTCCTCCCTACCTTTGAGCTCAATTCTCAACAAACATTAATTTTCTGTTAGGTTTCATAATTATTTGCTGTACATGCATGTGTAATGCATGCTAAGTCTTTTGCAAATCATGCACTGAGGTCACAGGTCCCTTTGCATTGCAGAACTCCATGTCACACCATGTAGTGCCTTACTTTTTATATTTACTGCCAAACTGGGAAATTCTACATTTTCCCATATAATACCCTATCTGCTGGGCCTCATTGCACTCACTCAGCATCAATTTTCCTTTGTAACTTCCTTAATTTCCCTTTTCAACCAAGTTTTTGAAACAGTATCAAACCTATAGTTTGACTTTTTGTATCCCTCTTGCACAGGAAGTTGAAGCACCCAAAGTAACTGTTGGTTCCAAATCCAGTTTAGCCAAGCAGGAGTCCAAAGTATCCACATCTCTGACATCTGGCAATAATGGAAAGTCCAGTTCCAGTGAAAAAACAAAGAAGGAAACTGAGAAGAGGCCAGCTGAAAAGGTAAAGATTGCTAGCTTACACCTGTAGCGTTGTATAGCAAACGTTTTGTGTACACAAGGGAGTTCTGTTTATTTATCACTTAAAACTTTTAAAATGTTAGAATATTATTACTAAAATTTGATTTGGCACATATGTGAGCCATTAAATGTGCAGTTTGCCCTGAAGTAATTTTGTTAACTAAGAGTAGTTAAAAAATTACATTAACATGTCATAATTGAATTTGATTCTAAGTTGGTATTTTCTGTCAAAGTACTGTAATGTAGTAAATCTTTAGCTTTTAAAAAAAATCTTAATAAATTAAATTAACTCAATATTTCCAATTTTGCAAGGTTAAGCTGGACACTCAGGAGGGAATTGATCCCCAGAAAAAGGCCAGACTGGAGAAGCCAGAGAATCGATCTTCCCCAGTCACTGTTCAGTCCAGTAAAGACCTGGCAATGCCTGACCTGCCTGGTTTTGAGAGCGCAGAAGACTTTGCCATGGAAATGGGGTTGGCATGTGTGGTGTGCCGGTATGACAGTTTTTTTTTTCATTATAAATCACGTGCCCATAGGTAAAGCATTGCAAAACTAAGTGTATTTCTCAAGGAATGCAAGTTTAGAAGAGAGATGGGAAAGTGGGGTTAGGGTTCAGGGCCTAGAGAAATGATTCATTTATCCTTTTATAGTCACATGTTTATACTTGTTCTCAATCTTTACAATAATAATTTTGTATGCTTGCTTACTATATAAATGCTTTATCGACTTGCTAGGTTCCCATGTTATGCAATAGTAACACTATTACTTGAGACATATTTATTTTGTGCTGAGGTACAGTGCCCTGAAAAAGCATTCAACCCCAACAACTATTTTCATATTTACTGTCCTGTTCTCTAAATATGAAATATATTGCAATAGGACTTATTTGAGCTGATCTATAAATCTTGGTGCATCATGTGAAATCAAAAGAAAAATTCCAAAACCTGTGAACACTTTACTAAAAATTAAAACCCAATATTGTGAGGCTGAAAACATATTCATTCCCTTTGTAATAATGACACTAACTTCCCTGTGTTTATTACCTTACCAACTTCTTGATGTAGAAAATTGGAAGATCACCTGTTTTTAATGAATTCATAAGAATAAATACCCCTCTCCTTGTAAGGTCCAACAGTATGGTAGATTTTCAACTGACCAAACAAAAATGAAGACAGAGCATTCAAGTCCAGGAAATGATAATATAGAAGCATAAATTGGGGAAAGGTACAAGAACATCTCAAGGCACAAAACATACTGTGGAATTCAGTGTAGTGTGTCATGAAAAAGTGAAAAAATATAAAACCAAAGCCACACTGCCTAGGTCAGGTCGGCCTCTACACTTAGTTGCTGGAGAAGAATGGCACTTGTAAGGGAGGCTGCTGTGATGCTAACAGCCACTCTGAGTCAGCTGTAGAAGCCAATGGCTGCAACTGGAGATGCAACACTCTCTCAGGCCTTGCACAAAAAGCACATTTATGGAAGAGTGGCAAGGAAGAAGCCCTGGCAATACTTTTTTTAAAAAGCATATTTGTGCCTGTTTTTAAAAAAAATTGCAAAGCATCACACTTAGAGATGAGACTAAAGTGGAACTTTTCGGCCTCAACACTAAGCAGTATATGTAGCGTAAATCTAATAATGCATATCAGTCAGGTGACATCATCTCAACTGTGAGGTTTGGTGGAAGTAGCATCATTCCTTGAGGATACTTTTCAGCACCACAAACTGGAAATCTCATCAGGATTGATGGAAAAGTGAATGATGCTAAATACAGAGAGATTCTGCATAAAAACTTGTTAGCCGCTGCTAGAAAGCTTAAATTAGGGAGGATGTTAGTATTTCAGCAGGATGACGACTCAAAGCACATTGCCAGAGCAACCATGGAGTGGCTTCAAATGAAGTAAGTTGATGTCCTTGAGTGGCCCAGTCAGAGTCCTGACCTTAACCTGATCAATCACCTCTGGCAAGACCTCAATATTACTGTCCACCACCGCTCCCCAACTGACCTGCCACAGTTTGACCAATTTTGCAAAGAGGAATGAGCAAATCTTGCTCCATCATGTAGTGCAAAGCTAATAAAGATTTATCAAAAAAGGCTACTGGCTGTAATAGCTGTAAGGTGGTTCAACTAAGTACTGAGCAAAAGGGAATGAATACTTTTGAAGTATTTTGTATTGAAGGTTTTGTATTTTTAGTTTTCATTTTTTTTTTAAATCATTGTCATTGTACTTTATTTACTAATTGGCAAAGATAGAACTAAAACAGTTCATTAAGAAAACAGGTAAAGGACCATTATCAAGCACAAAGATTATAAAATGCCTTAGCAATGTAATATGTATTATTGGGGCAGGGTTTCATTTACTCAATCTGAAAAAAAACATACAGTATACATACAGTATAAAAAAACATACTGAATACAGTATTATGAGTGAGCTATGATATCTTTTCAATTGCGAAGTGCAGTTCCCAATTGTTGTGTTTTTTTAAAAAAAAAATTTATTAGTTTTTCAAAACATTTTACAAAATTAAAAACCCCAAATCCCAATGAGGAGCATTAATACAGTGCAAGATTAAGCATACAATAACAATATGCTACAAAGGAAGAGAATTTAACAAAAAAAGCACCTAAATTAAAGACAAGTGAGCTTAGCGTCCTCCCCAAGCCCCACAACACAAGAAAAAAACCACAACAACTCCAGACCAACCACCACACAGTATAAAGAGTATAAGTCCAGACAGTCAAACTCCCAGACTGTGAATACACTTAGCAACAGAGGATAATAATGCCTACTACCAGAAAAAAAAGGGAGCTGAAAGCAAGGGACCGAAAAGAAAAAAAAAAGAAAAAAAAAACCCTAGTCAAGAGGAAGGTTATGAAAGTACTCGATAAAAGGTCCCCAGACCTTATGGAACTTTAGATCCGAATTAAGAACCGATTGGATAGCTAAGGCAGATTTAGTAGGTGATCTGGTAACGGAGGACGATCGGTCCAGTTTAGGATTCAACCAACAGTTGAAATCACCACCCAATATAAGAGAGTATGAGTTTAAGTCTGGTAGTGAGGAAAAAGAACCGTTCAAAAAAGTTAACATCATCAAAGTTGGGGGCATACAGGTTTGCTAGTGCAACTTTAGTGTTATATAGTTTACCAGAAACAATAATAAAACGGCCATTTGTATCAGATATTTTATTATGGAGTTCAAAAGGAATATTTGAATTAATAAGAATGGAAACTCCCCTAGCTTTAGCGGCAAAGGATGAATGAAAATGCTGACCCGCCCACTTTGACAGAAGCCGGGAGTTATCAAAACAACGAATATGAGTTTCTTGAAGGAAAGCAATGTCAGCTTTGAGTTGTTTGATATGTGAGAATACCTTCCTCCTTTTAACAGGGTGGTTCAGTCCCTTTACATTCCAGCTCACGAATTTAAGTGCACTAGCCATTATCAATTACTAATGCATAAAAGGCAGCAGGCATATAAAAAGTCAAGCAGTACAATAGCAGTCTGGGAGCAGAAATGTAAACATAGATTCGTAAGGTCAAAATATAAAAACATGTCCTAAGCAATAAAGAGATGTTGGAACTGGAAAACCCACCCCATCCGCACAACCCAAAACTAGACGGCTACCAAAACAAGTAGCTAGCTCTACCAAAAAAATTAACCCAAAAACAACTTCCAGATCTGTGTCATTAACAACATTTCCGTATAAATATTATAGCAAATAATAACTAGTTTATGCACTAGAAAACATAACTACAGATTAGAACACCTTCTGCAGAAATATACAACTTAATACAGAGAAAATCGGAGAAAAACCAAAACTAACCTACCCGCGAAACATTATAGAAGAATAAAGTAAGAGAAAGGGAAAAAAAAGGTAAGAAGGAAAAAGAAAAAAAAGAAGAGGAAGGGGAGAGTTATAAATTCAAGACGAGTGTTTATCAACCATTTACAGAGAAGGGAGAAAAAAATTCAGAGATTAGAAAAAAGGGGTGAAGAAAAGAAAAAGATAAAATAAATAAATATTTAAAACAAAGGAAAAATAAATCAGCAGTTGAACTGTGAACCGACAAACAGGGAGGCCTTCACTAAAGACTTCGAACCTCCAAAACAAGTTAGAATTAGTTGCAGAACTCTGTAGGTAAAGTTATACAAGAATAAAAATAGATTACACACACACCAAATCCCGGGGGAGATTGTCAACGGCCCTTAAAGTTTCAATGAATAATGTCCGAGTGATTCAAGTGAATTCCGAGTCCAGAGAAAGTAATTTTACTACGAGGAGTACTTATCCACCATTTTATGAGGTCCGATCAGATTCCGAAGATGACTGGATAGCCGGAAGACTTGTCACAAACGCTTCAGCTTCCTTCACTGATTTGAACCACTTATATTTCCCGGTATTAAGCTTGATTCGTAGATCAGCAGGGTTACGAAGGGAAGGTTTGAAACCACGATCAAAAAGCACTTTCATTGCGCCTTTAAACTCAGCGCGCATCTTTAAGGTCTGGGGTGCAAAATCTTCCACAAAGCGAATGGTTGTATCCTTGAAGGGAAGCGACCCCCTGCGACGCGCCTCTACGATCAGAATGTGTTTTACCTGGTATTGATGGAAACACAAGATTACTGGTCGCGGGCGGGAGCCCAGAATTCCGGGGGGAACGTAAACTCTGTGTGCCCGTTCGAGCTTGGGCGGCTTCGGAAGCAAATCTTTCCCGAATAACTCACAGAGAAACTCGGCGAAAACCTTCACGGTTGATCCCTTTTCATTCGCCTCTGGTAATCCCAGAATTCTGATGTTACAGCGTCTGCTACGATTTTCGAGATCCACCATTTTGGAAAGAAGTTTGTTAGATTTTCCCTCTAAGCTGGAACAGAGAGTCTCCAAGTATCGAACACAACTTTCTAAATCTTCAGAAGTCGAATCAATGCGAGATAAGTGTTCAGCATGTTTGTCCACTTTATCGTTGATCTGATCCAGTTTGTCTTCTAACTGTTTGAAAGCGGTTTTAAATTCCTTTAAGATTTCGTCTCGGAGCTTTCCAAGCGCAACCAGCGTCTCGTCCGACGGGGTCATAACTTCTTTTCCCCCGGGTTTAGAGCTCTTGCGGAAGTCCCCAGCGGTTTTAAATTCCTTTAAGATTTCGTCTCGGAGCTTTCCAAGTGCCACCATAGTCTCGTCCGACGAGGTCATAGCTTCTTTTCTCCCGGATTTAGAACTCTTGCTAGACATTGTAAGTTAGATATATTCACAGGCAAGTAAGAGATACCGAAATAATTCCTAACTAAGGTTTAAAAAATGGAGACATTTAGTGCAAAGGTAGCAACAGTAACGGAACAAAAGTTCGGAGCAGCTAAACAATCGCCATCTTACAGGAAGTCAGTTTTCATTTTTACAGTTTTCCCGTTTATTTTGGATTTACTGTGAAAAGGGAACATGTAATTCACAAATTAAAAATTCTCAGTTAAATTGATCAAAGTCCCTGGTTATAATACTCATTTATGTTAACAAAGGATTGAATACTTTTACAAGACACTGTAACAATTGGTTACTACGTCAGGGCAGATAAAATGAGATGAACACTTACCTCATATTTGTCTGTCACACCAGTTTTTCTGAGTCAGGCGTACAAATTCAATTACTTGCTTCGCAAGTTAAGTTATTTGCAAAAATGCCTCATACTTAACCAAAATTAAAAAGCTAGTGTGAAGGTAAAACATTTGTTAAATGGATCAAACGATGCAAAATGCGCATACAATGAAATAATGGAACTCTAAAGTAGACAAATTGATCTATTGTGACTCTTAACAGGTAACTGAGTGAGACTCATTCCTCCAACTGTCCTGTAGCCATGTTACTTTTGCCACAAGTGAAAGCTTTTAAAGTCAGTTTCGGCCACCCTTACATGGTCCATTATAGTTAATTCATAATTGAATGTAAATAGAAAGCTAATTATAGACTGGTCTCTTTACAAAGTCTGGTTTCTACACCTTCCCCAGCTAGTTTTGAAAACAAAAGCTGGAAAAGGTCGATGCAACAAGTTGCAAAGTGCAGACATAATCATTTTTTTGCTACCTTCATTGTTGGAATTTTTATCTGGAAGTTGTTTAAAACAAGTGTACTTGCATCATTACTAAGTTTGCAATATCAATGATAACAAATTTATCCTTGTGTGATGCGCAGAAAATATTCAGACTGTCACACTGGTCAACAATCACATTTCAAGATGCATAGTATCTCAGCATTTCTCAACTGTTCTTGGTATTTACTGTGTCTATCAATTGGGGCATATTCTGAGGCAATTCTCTTAGTATCTTTCGCATTTTTTCATTTGAAATAAAATACCAGGCATTAAACTATACTTTTCTGTAGCCCAGTGATCCACTTCATTTCATCTCTGAGAGTCATATAAATAATAACTCTAACATAAGGATGCAATCTAAGAAAATAATTTGTTTGTACTTAATGAAATATGCCAGAAATATGAAGAGGGTACATTTTTATATAATAAGATAATGTATCTAGTGATACTAATCATTGGTTAACTAATTTGCTTTTAGCCAGATGACTGTTACATCAGGTAATCAACTAGTTGAATGTCAAGAATGTCACAACCTCTACCATCAGGACTGTCACAAACCCCAGGTGACGGACAAGGATGTAAATGATCCACGTCTGGTATGGTATTGTGCCCGCTGTACAAGACAGATGAAGAAAATGGTAAGATCTCTCCCAATTGACACATACAAATACACCAGAACATTCTTTAACATGTGTCTTAAGCAGATACGTCTTTCATTTTAATTTTGATGACATGTGGAACACTTTGAAGTGGAAAATGTGCCTGTTTTGAGTCAGTAATCTCACCACATGAGACGATGAGAGAATTATTTATAAAAAAGAGAGTCTGCAGATACTGAAAATCCAAATCAGCATACACAAAATGCTGGAAGAACTCGGCAAGTAAGGCAGCATCTATGGAAATGAATAAACAGTCAATGTTTCAGGCTAAGGCCCTTCTTCATGACTTGTGCCTATTTGTCCACACACCCCGCAATTACAATGAGCTGAAATTGCGTTATTTCTCAATCATTTCCTAATGGGTAGTTTGCTGGCCAGTTTCAAGTCATGGTTAATAGTAAGGGACATAATGAATTTACTCTGTTTTTTGAAGAGTTGTGCTGATTAGAGGTTTATAAGATGGTGAAAAAATAGACAATAGGTGTAGGACGAGGCCATTTGGCCCTTCGAGCCAGCACCGCCATTCAATGTGATCATGGCAGATCATCCACAATCAGAACCCCCCTCCTGCCTTCTCCCCATATCCCTTGACTTCGCTATCTTTAAGAGCTTTATCTAACTCTTTCTTGAAAGCATCCAGAGAATTGGCCTCCACTACCTTCTGAGGCAGAGCATTCCACAGATCCACAACTCTCTGGGTGAAAAAGTTTTTCCTGAACTCCGTTCTAAATGGCCTACCCCTTATTCTTAAACTGTGGCCTTAAAATATATGTTAAGCACAAAGCAGATATTTTTACGTGTGAGCGAGACCAAATACAAACCATCCATTAAGGCACTGAGAGAATTTTTCTTTTTCCCATAGAGTGATTTTGGATGTGGAACTCGTAGTTAGAAATAGTTCAGACAAGAAATGCCTATGGATTTAAAAGTAAGAAGTGCAAAAATGAAGGAGGAAAAAATCGGGTTTATGAAAACTTTAGGAGAAATTTGGACTTTAATGAAATATTCTCATATGGGCTTGCTGAATGCTGTAATAATAATAATAATAATGATGAGTGTTGTTGAGAAGTGAGGGGAAAGAATAGAAAATAGATATATCTATTTTATGTTTAGACTAAACGGTCATTAAACTGTCTAGTGGGATGATTGGAAATGCAAATTCCTTTCTTTTCCTGAATAAGCTAACTATGGTTGACAACTCCTTGACTGGAAGAAATACAGAAAAAAGAATCTTTCAAAATGTCTACAGGTTTAGTGAAGTAACTTGTCCAGAATTCCAGGGCACCAATTCTGCAAATTAGAACAGCTGGAAATTTTAGGTTGGATATTTCAAACATTGAACCCTATCCAAATATTCCTCTCCTTTTCTAACATGTCTGTTCATCAGAATAATTTCTATTATACAGGCACAGAAGACGCAAAAGGCTGCTCCAAAGGCTTCCAGTTCAGTTGCTAGCACCACTCCATCAGTAAAAGATCCATCGGTGAAAAAGCCTGACTTGAAGCAGAAACAAGAAATGACCACATTTCAGGCTTTCAAAAGAGCTGAAGTAAAGGTACAGTAACAGTCTCTAAACTAAAATCTTATACCCTGTTTAATTTCTATTTGGAAGTATCTGTTGTTTGGAAAAAGGGGTTGTTTTAGTTGGGCTTTTTCATAGAGTTGCTTTTATAGTAGTAGAGGATTCTTTCTTTTTAGTGCAAAATTAATCTGGATTTATCAGAAGCAAGCCATAAGACAGACAGACATACTTTATTGATCCCGAGGGAAATTGGGTTTCGTTACAGCCGCACCAACCAAGAATAGTGAAGAAATACAGCAATATAAAACCATAAATAATTAAATAAAAATAAGTTAATCATGCCAAGTGGAAATAAGTCCAGGACCAGCTTATTGGCTCAGGGTGTCTGACATTCCGAGGGAGGAGTTGGAAAGTTTGATGGCCACAGGTAGGAATGACTTCCTATGATGCTCAGTGTTACATCTCGGTGGAATGAGTCTCTGGCTGAATGTACTCCTGTGCCTAACCAGTACATTATGGAGTGGATGGGAGTCATTGTCCAAGATGGCATGCAACTTGGACAGCATCCTCTTTTCAGACACCACCATCAGAGAGTCCAGTTCCACATCACTGGCCTTACAAATGAGTTTGTTGATTCTGTTGGTGTCTGCTACCCTCCGCCTGCTGCCCCAGCACACAACAGCAAACATGATAGCACGGCCACCACAGCCAGAAGTACTGAAGCAGTCGATCTCCTAGAGAATCGTAATCTAACAGTGGCTTTCAGTTAAAGCAGAATTGAGAGAACTGGATTTGAAAGGAATGTGAAATTATTGTAATTTTATTGGTGGTTGTGTAAACATTTGCAGAAGTCATCTTAAAGCAAAGCTTAAGAGATGTTAGCTTTTATTTCCTGAGAATCATTATCTGATTATTTTGATGGCAAGGCTTTAAACTTTAGAAACTAACAGAAGCTAAACTAATACAAGATATGGAAACTAATTAATTGGGACACATCAGGACCATTACATTCCCTCAATCAGCCAAAGTTTCATGGATATATTTTAAAAGGCATATAAAAGACAAACTACTATTTAACTAAGTAACAAATTATATATTTAAATGAAGTACAGAACAAATTAGTACACTGCCAATGCTACTACAAACTGTAAAACTATATTAGTTCACATAGTTATCATCAGAAAAATTCATCCATTGTACGCTGCAGTGTATGGGATGTCCAGGGAGGGGTAGTATCTCCAGTGAAGGAGCTTGTCATATCTATTTTGGGGCAGCTTTCTCACTTTTGGTCCCCACTGGACACTCGGCTCTCATCTGTGGCTCAAAGTAACTTTGCATGTGATAGTGGCCACATTCCAGTATACAGCTTGAACAGGCAGTCTGAACCAGTTGAGGGTAGCCAGGGGGTCTAATATCCCAGTGAAGTAGGGACATGCCTGTCCTTGCATATGAAGTCAGCTCAGGCGAACTGGGCGGATGGGATCAACAGTGAGATCCAAAGGCAAGAAGGCAGTTTGGCAATGCTTCATGGAGAGCAAAGAGCACGATAAGGCACAGAAGTCTGTTAACCACTGCAACCAAGGAAGAGCCCAGTTTGTGATGACTATTCGTACCACGACCTCGACGTCCAAGGTCGAGAAAGTGGAACTGTCCTAGTGCAACAGTTTTTCATGTGCTGTCCTGAAAGATCTCCTCAACAACCAGTGCATTCATATAAAACATGGCTGACTGATATACAGTAGTTAAGGATGAAAGTTCCCCACACTGATTTTTTTGAAGTTTTTTTTTGCTATTGCTGCTGGTGACAGTACCTTCTTGCTGGGAAGGCTCAAGGAAACAT
Source organism: Hemitrygon akajei (assembly GCF_048418815.1). Classification (NCBI taxonomy): domain Eukaryota; kingdom Metazoa; phylum Chordata; class Chondrichthyes; order Myliobatiformes; family Dasyatidae; genus Hemitrygon; species Hemitrygon akajei. Next base: position 46,024,497 of record NC_133127.1, on the reverse strand, counting down.
GGTCAGATAGGTAAACCTGCAGCATCATATTTGGGAAGAAATGGAAAGACTTTTGCGGCCAGATGGGTGAAAACTGAAGGATGTTGCTCGGTTGGGGGGGGGGGGGGGGGAGGGGGTGTTTAAAAATCCCTTCCATGGATCTATCCACATCCAGTATATATTCACTGCAGGACATGAGTAAATGGTAATTCTGGAGAAAGGTTTTAGGACATTCATGGTTATTTATAAGCTGTGGCTAATGTAATCAGTTTGCCAGGGAGGGGATTTAAAATGTTATCTATATTTAAACAAATATATATCAACTGCATGTGTGTGTGTATTTTCATACGGCCTTATGCTTCTCTTTCATAGTTTAAGGCGATTTTACTTTTCATTATTTTTCAGACCACCTCATCTGCTTCTGGGAATTCCTCCAATTCTAGCACCACCTCTTCCTCGGTTAGTGGCCTCACAGGATGGGCTGCCTTTGGAGCTAAAACATCTTCTGCAGCACCTTCCACAGTTAAACTGGGGTCAACTGTACAAACCGCCAGTGGGAAACCTGCTGCACCCTCTTCAAATCAGAAAGCAGTGGGCCTCTCTGGACTGGCACCTTCTAAAGCAAGCCTGGGATCCAAAACGACCACTAGCATTAACTCTAGCACTGGACCTATAAAGCCTTCTCCACCCCTAACATTGGGGAAACCGAGTCTTAACCGATCATCTAGCAGTGACAATGTCACCAAAGTGAGTTTAACAGGACCTGGCAACAGTGTTGGCCAGGCTAGCAGTGGAAACGGAGGGAACTCATCTACCAACAGTGGTGGTAACAATGGGGCCAAAACTCCATCTGATGCTAGCAACTCTTCCGTTGTTAAGTTGCCAACATCTCAAGAGTCTCAGCTTAATGCTATGAAAAGGCTCCAGATGGTTAAGAAGAAAGCCGCACAGAAGAAGCTTAAAAAGTGAATGTTCATCACTGTTGTTCTCTGTTGCCTTTGCATTTCTACAGAGAATAGCTTGCTAAGGAGGCCAACAAACATGCCCTTGGATTTATTCATTTTTCTAAGATTTTTATTTGTGAGAAGAGCACAGATCTATCTCTTGCCTCTGAAGGCCCCATGAAAACCACATGAGAGAGGATTTATGTAGGTCTAAATGGCTTTGATCAAGATCTACACCAGTAAAAGGTTATAAGCACAAGTCTGAGAGAATTAAGAGATTACACTGTTAGCAAAAAAATAATTTCATAAGTTGCCATTTGTAACAAAATTGACATTCTGGCCTTTTCTGTTTTAAAAGATAATCTTTTAACTAGATTGCTGATTCAGACTCCCTTTCATAGCAGTTTCAAACAATCTGTAAAGAGTTTGATTGGAGACCCATTTCTGACACCAGGAGCCAAAGGTCTTGGTTGTTCAATAGCTTGCAGGAGACAACATCCTTAGTGAGCTATGCAGTACAAATTAACAGAAACTGAATTTTTAAGCTTGTTCTGGTTTCCTTGCACCCACAAAAAACATTTCCTTTAAAAGATTTAGCTCAAGTTCCTAATGGGCCAAAAATGCTCTGCACTTCTCAAAACAAATCTGAAAGTTGAGTGAGAGACCAGTTTACTGTGATGTTGAAAACCAGGGAGGTTTTAATTCTGTGTCAAATGGACCTGTTCACATATGTTGTTTTGTGTGTATTACTGTTAATGGAGATGCCGTCTCCATTTGGTGAATTGCACTGGTATTGAAAAAGAATTAAAGTCAAATCTTGTACACTTCGATTAATGGAGCACTTTTTAATTAGTCCCATTACATATTTTTATGTGCTTTTCCTTGAAACGCATCTGTTTTTATGTTTTAACTTTGAAACGCTGACCAGTTCCCTGACTTCCAAATGTGAATGTCAAGGAATAAACCTACACTTTCAACACTGATAGTCGCAAGTGTTCATTCATGCACAGTAAATGTATGTACACAGCAAATATGGCCTAATAACATTCATCTGCCTTTGATCCATATAACTCAGAGTCATCATTTTAGTCAATACATTAATTTTTAGGGGTTGGTGCTTCCATCTTTTACCCTTGAATGACTTGGCTCTAATTTTCTGATTATTCTCTCATGCTGGATTTCTGCAGAGGAGAAAATATTGTCTTCATCCCTGATCTTTGGAATTCATTCAATGATTTAAAGGTTTGCATTCCCATTGTCCCATAGGATCACGCAGCTGGTGTGTGGACACTGTTAAACTGCAGGATGCATTAAAGCTAAATTGTACAGAACAAGCCATAGAAGCACCCATGTAATAATGATCAGATAATGTTAATGTTGAAATGAGGGTTGACTATTGAACAAAATCCTAACAAGACCTTCCCTACTCATTGCAGTTCCATGCATTATTGAATCTCCAGCTAAGAACAGCCAGGGCCACAGTTTAACAACTTGCCTAAGTGAAAACACGTCCATCTGTATAGTATCTCTTCCGTGCTGAAATAGTCTCATATGTGATTGTCTGGAAAGGGGCTTGGATTAGGTGACCCCCATTTCAGCAGGAGTGGGTGCCAATAGATGGAAATGTTAACAGATTTCTTCCTTGATGGCTCAAATAAGGCTGATGTGTGTTGACTGGGGAAGGTTAGGGTTTAATCAAACTAACAGTAAATTTAACATAATTGCTGATTGATCTGGCTCTTGATTGCCATCCAGTGGCCCTTATTGAAACTGCAAGGTGAAATTTCCGATCAGAACCAGCTATGAAGCGATCTCTGGTTCAGCAGTCCACATATGCTGGGAGTCATACCAGCAGGAGCATTGTCCTAGAAAGAATTTACTGCTTTCTATAGTTACAGTTGAGATGTGAAAACAAAAATGCTGATGATAGAAATTTGAAATAAAACTGAAAATGCTGGAAATACTCAACAAGTCAGACAACATCAATGGGGAGAAGCTTCTGACTAGTGCTGAAGAACAGTCTGAAGCATTGACTCTTTCTCTACCCAGAAAATCTATCTAATCATCAACAATCATTTGATTTCTCCCTTTGTTACTACCTGCAGAAAGCTACGCATGCTAGAAATACTTAGCAGGTCAGGCAATCTTTGTGGAAAGAGAAACAGTTAATATTTTGAGTGAAATACCCTTTATCAGAACTGATTGAAAGCTATGGGGTTATTGAATAAAATACCAGTCACATCTTCCTTGCTCTTTGTCTTAGTGCATGGGTTCTTGTGTATCTAACAACCAGTGTGACTCAGCCTATTATTTCATCTGGAAGATATCTCCATCAGTGTATTATCACCTCAGTGATTTCTGATGAAGGATATTCAAACTGAAGCATTAACTGTTTTCTTTCTACTAATGTACTGAGTACAGTATTCCCAACATTTTCTGCTATTTCATATTTCTAGTTAAATTAATTTTCAGCTTTCCGTTACTTTGCCCAGGTCCAATCTGGAGGTCTGGTTTAATGTTTGTTATTAAGCTTCTCCTGCTCTTAATTGCTAACTTACAGAACATACAAGAAAATGGGGAGAGAACGAGCAGCTGCTTCACTCTTACATAGTCTATGGATTCCACCTCAGAACCCACAGAGTAGCAAGTCTTCACTGATTCTCATGGACTGCTGAAGAAAGAAACGTCATGCCAAACAGCCTTGGCGTGGATCTCATTCTTACATCTTCGATAGCATCTCACACCCCCAATACATTCTCAGTACTTTAGTGGAAGAGTCATTCTAGATTACTTGCTCAAATCCCATAAGTGGTCTTAACTATATACCACTGCATAAAATGTGTAACAGTTTTCAAGGATATTTTTTTCTTCCTTTCCTCTCCATAGCTCAAGAATACATGGTGACTTCACAAACTTTAACTGACACCATATCCAATCTCTTCCCCTAGTGCCAAAATGGTGGTGACTGATCACAAATGGCAACTCTAGCACTGTGATCACCGTGATAGGATTAAGATGTGGATAATGCACCTTGGTCACATTTCTGGAGTTATTTACAATGCAAATGGCAATTGGTTACCACTTCGCTAAATAGACACTTGTATGTGAGCCTTTATAAACAAAGCCTCTACTTTGGCCATACTACATTGGATTTAAGTGCTATGACAAAAGCAAGTCTTAATTGTCAGTTTTTCAATGCAGCACATCTTATTTTGGACAACAGACATGCTCTTGGTATTTGTGGGATAGATTTTTCACACAGAAGTGATAGAGTGCAGGGGTGGGAATTGAATTGCCTTTGGCAGGACAGTTGGAACAGACACATATAATACATAGTGAATCAGACAATGGTCATGCAGAGATGACAGACCAGAAGCTGAATGAGGCCATTCAGCCCATTGACATGACACTAGACATGTTCATTGCTATTTGGGCACTCCCATAGGTCTCTAAATTTGAGACAGAGTCCTCCTTGGTATATCTGTTTCAATGATGTTAACTCTAAAAATTCAAAAACATTTAGTGGTGCTGAGGTTTGGTCCATTCTGAACTACTTGTTCTAGATGGCTGTTTTTAGCTGTGTAATATATTGACTATACATCCCTCAATTGTTCCCTCTTATCCTGATCTCATCAGTATCTGGGCTTAGACTTTTGTTAGGACGCTCAAGGAGTTAATTGAAATCCAATCAATATCTCAGTTTCATCTGCCTCATTAAGTGTCCCGCACATTTGGGCATGTGGTGTCATGGTATTTGCCCTGGCTTAATATTGAAAAAAGATGTATAAATTTACATGTTGACCAACCAATCAAAGTCAGTATAAAGACCCTGGTTAATTTCTGGGACCACATGGGTCAAGTGGCTGCCCTCTGTGTAACATTACGGCTACTGTCCTAATCTTTGAGGTGATTTTAAATCTAATTACTGATTGTAAGATTCAGGATAAGATATGGCTTTGCTATACATGATGAAGTATAAATGGACTCTAAACCTTACAATCTACTAAGCTATGACCTTGCATTTTTTGTCTACCTGCATTACACTATTTCTGTAGCTGTTATACAATTCTGCATTCTGTTATTTTTTTATCTTGTACTACCTCAATGTTTTGTGTAATGAATTGATTTTATGAACAGGATGCAAGACAAGCTTTTCACTCTACCTCAGTACATGTGACAATAATATTCTAATTGCAATTCAATAGAAGCAGTTTTAAGGCTGATTTTTGCACTTTTAACTGTATACCTTCTGGCTTTGTCTCTGTGCTGCATAACATAGTTTCTCTCCACAGTGGCTACCTGACCTGCTAAGCTTTTCCAGCATTTTCTACTCTGATTTAAATCTACAGCATTTACAATTGGCACGTGCCTTATGCAAAGTATAAATAAGCAAGTTTGCACAATGTTTATCAAGAGGAGTACATACTCTGTTGCTTTCTTCCTCGCAGCCATTCAAATGTGGGTCAGCAAAATAAGCTGTTGGTAGCGATAATCTAGGTATGGTTGAGTGACAAAGTGTAGTTTTACTGAGTTAGACCTCAATGAAGAATGGTATAGTCGACCATTCTTGATAATAAAATTTATTTGGAATTTGTACTTTAACTTTGAGCATTTATTAACAAACAAAATGTAGGCAGTTATTTTCCATGAAAACTGTCCCCAGTGTAGGAACTCAGTGAACCTTTCACAATCAAGTACTTTCCATGAAAGAGAGGATGTTTCTTTTTAATGCAAACACCTAATTTGTTTATTGTTTCTAAAGAGCAGCAGTTGCCTAACTGCGATCTCACAGCTTTAGCAACCAGCCTTTGATTCTGACCTCCTGTCCTATTGTGCGAGTGTTGCACATTCTCATTGTGACTGTGTGGGTTTCCTCTTACATCCCAAAGCTGTGCAGATTAATAAGTTAATTGGCCACTGTAAATTGCTCCTGGTGTGGAGGTTAGTGGTGGAGTTGATGGGAATGTGGGGTGAGCACAATGGGATTAGTGTAACAGGGTGCTTGATGTTTGATGCAGCCTCACTGTATGCTATGATTCTAGGACTCTTGGAAATGTATTATCTTGTCAACATTTACAAGGGGTCTGAAGAGCAATTTCTCACAGAGGGTGGTGCATATAAGTAACAGATTGCCGGGGGAAGCAGTTGATGTAGGTGCAAGTAAAACATTTTTAGTTATTTCATTTATTTACTTAGAGATGCAGTGCAGAACAGGCCCTTCTAGCCTAATGAGCCAAGCTGCCCAGCAACTCACCAGTTTAACACTAGCCTAATCACAGGACAATTTACAATGACCAAATAAACTACTGTTGTGGCGCGTGGCCAAGTTAAGGCGTTGGACTAGCGATCTGAAGGTCGTGAGTTCGAGCCCCAGCCGAGGCAGTATGTTGTGTCCTTGAGCAAGGCACTTAACCACACATTGCTCCAGTCCACCCAGCTGAAAATGGGCACCGGCAAAATGCTGGGGGTTAACCTCGCGATAGACTGGCATATCCAGGGGGGAGTCTCGTACTCTCAGTCGCTTCACGCCACAGAAACCGGCATAAGCACCAGCCTGATGAGCCTATAAGGCTCGGGACAGACTTTAATTTAACTTTAAATAACCTACTAACTTTGTTCTGTGGGAGGAAACAAGAGCACCTGGAGGAACCCCACATGGCCATGGGGAGATCATACAAACTCCTTACAGACAGTGCCAGAAATGAACTCTGAATTCCGAAGCCCTAAAAGATATTTGGATAGGAAAGGTTTAGAGGAACATGGGTTAAATGCTACTAGCTACCTTTGTTGGCATGAGCAAGATGTAAGTGCAATATTTGAAAGATTCCCTTATTAGACATGTTGAGAACTGGAAATAATTCTTGTCTTAAATGACATTTATTTATTTGGTCTCTTTCAGTACCACTTCACTGTTTCCTGTACCTCTCTCTGTAATCATATTACAATTCCAGCACCATTCAGTCCTTCCAGGAATATGGAGAGGTTTCAAAAGTGGTTTACCAGGATGCTATCTAGATTAGAAGGCATGAGCTATAAGCAAGGTTTTATAAACTTGGGTCTTCTCTGGAATAGTGTAAGCTGAGGAGATACCTGATAGAAGTTTATATAATTATGAAAGACAAAGATAGAGCAGACAGCCAGTATCTTTTACCCAGGATTGAAATGTATAATACCAGAGGCCATGCACTTAAGCTGAGAGGGGAAAATATGCAAGATGTTGAAAGGAGGTGTGTGGAACAAGTACTTTAACACAGAGAGCGGTGGAGGTCTGGAATATGCTACCAGGGATGGTGGTGAGAGCAGACATGATGGTGGCATTTAAGAAACATTTAGATAGGCACATAAATATGCAAAGAATGGAGAAGCATAATTGGCTTGGCAGAGCATCATGGGCTGAAGGGCCTGTTCCTATGCTGTATGTTCTATGAAACCATATCATGAAGAAGTTCAATCCAATCATATTGTGAAGAAATTGAGAGATTAAAAAAATGTTTTTACAGAACAGTTGTTGTGATCTGCCAAAAAAAAACCTCTTTAAAGTGTGATAAAAGCAGATTCAGAAATAACTTTCAAAGGGGAATATTTGGAAACTTTTAAGGAAATTGGGAATGATGTGAGATTAATTAGACAACTCTCAAAGGGCCAACACAGTTGCAGCAACCTGTCTAGTCTCCTTACGTGACGTAACTAACGATGAATATTAAGTATAGCTTTGGCCATAATATTGTTTTCCTGACCATATATAAATTTCAGCAAACATTGTGCCCCTGCTGGCCCTGGTTTATGGTTTTGATGACTATGATCTTACTGAGATACAGTATTACTACAAGATCTGGAATGACTTTTTTATCACCCATATATCATCAGGCTCATAAATATAATGTTGATACAGTGAAGGATTCAACATTTTCTTCTAAGTATAAGCAAAATTGATAAATTATGTGTAAAACAAGGAGTTGGAATGTTAGAGAAGAAAATGTAAGTATGAAATAAAAGCAACTGAATAGATTCATGGCAGAATGGTTGTTTCTATTTTAAGTCAATTAAGGAGTGGAAGTGAATGAGAATATGGTGCTTCCATGTGGATAGAAATCAAGTATTTGTTTTACTCATGTACTCTAGAGTGGAGATCAGAACATAGAAAATAGGAGCATGAGGAAGTCATTTGGCTTTCTTCACCATTTCTTTTACGATGTTGGTTATTCACAACAAATTCAATACCTTGTTTCAACTTTTACCCCATATCCCTTGAACCTTCTCTCCATATATAACTCTCCTTAAATATACAAGTAGACACTATCTGGTTGGATATTTTGTGTTCCATATGTTTTGGATCTTTAGTACGGATCTGTACTAATCGATACCTAGCTTTTGTGATCTCAGTTGACAGTGTTTCCAACTTAGTCAAACTTTAGGCTACCAACAGTTTCTCAGGAATGGAATCCTCACAGAATCATGGAGTGTTGTGCACTTAAAAAAAAAAGACGAGTTCTCCTACTCAAACAAAGATGATCATGGGGTAGAACACAAAACTACAACTGCAGATGCTGTGGATCAAAGAATACGTACACAACACTGGAAGAACTCAGCAGGTCAGGCAGCATCTGTGAGAAAAGAGTAGCCAACATTTTGGGCCGAGACGTTCCTGATTCCTGATGATGGGTCTCAGCCTGAAACGTTGGCTACTCTTTTCTCACGGATGCTGCCTGACCTGCTGAGTTCTTCCAGCATTGTGTACGTGATCATGGGGTAGTTTCTGTGGTAGGGCACAGTCTCATCCCAAGAGTGCAATAGACAATAGGTGCAGGAGTAGGCCATTCGGCCCTTCAAGCCGGCACTGCCATTCACTGTGATCATGGCTGATCATCTACAATCGGTACCCTGTTCCTGCCTTCTCCCCATATCCCTTGACTCTGCTATCTTTAAGATCTCTACCTAACTCTTTCTTGAAAGCATCCAGAGAATTGGCCTCCACTGCCTTCTGAGGCAGACCATTCTGATCCACAACTCTCTGGGTGAAAAAGTTTTTCCTCAACTCCATTCTAAATGGCCTACCCCTTATTCTTAAACTGTAGTCTCTGGTTCTGGTCTCCCCCAACATCGGGAACATGTTTTCCACCTCTAGCATGTCCAGTCCCTTAATAATTTTATATGTTTTAATCAGATCCCCTCTCATCCTTCTAAATTCCAGTGTATACAAGTCCAGTCGCTCCAATCTTTCAACATATGACAGTCCCACCATCCCGGGAATTAACCTTGTGAACCTACACTGCACTCCCTCAATAGCAAGAATGTCCTTCCTCAAATTTGGAGACCAAAACTGAACACAATACTCCTGGTGTGGTCTCACCAGGGCCCTGTACAACTGCAGAAGGACCTCTTTGCTCCTATACTTAACTCTCCTTGTTATGAAGGCCAACATGCCATTAGCTTTCTTCACTGCCTGCATGCTTACTTTCAGTGACTGATGAACAAGGACACCTAGATCTCGTTGTACTTCCCCTTTTCCTAACTTGACACCATTCAGATAGTAATCTGCCTTCCTGTTCTTGCCACCGAAGTGGGTAACCTCACATTTACCCACATTAAACTGCATCTGCCCACTCACCCAACCTGTCCAAGTCACCCTCCTAACATTCTCCTAACATCCTCCTCATATTTCACACTGCCACCTAGCTTTGTGTCATCTGCAAATTTGCTAATGTTACTTTTAATCCCTTCATCTAAATCATTAATGTATATTGTAAATAGCTGCAGTCCCAGCACCGAGCCTTGCAGTACCCCACTAGTCACTGCCTGCCATTCTGAAAAGGACCCGTTAATCCCTACTCTTTGTTTCCTATCTGCCAACCAATTTTCTTTCCATGTCAGTACCCTACTCCCAATACCATGTGCTCTAATTTTGCCCACTAATCTCCTATGTGGGACCTTATCAAAGGCTTTCTGAAAGTCCAGGTTCACTACATCCACTGGCTCTCCCTTGTCCATTTTCATAGTTACATCCTCAAAAAATTCCAGAGTGCTGGACTGTAAAGTCTTAACCTGTGTTTAATTATATGAACAATGGCTGCTTCAATTACTTCTTCACTCTCAGCAAGAAATAATTTCTTCTCATGTCTGTCTTAAATTGCTCACCTCTTATCCATACACTATGAAGGGAAAGAAATACTTGAAACATAAAACCTATCAGCAGGATTTAAGCATCTATGCTAAAACCAACATTTATTTCATTTGTCCATTTGTTTTTGAACCATTGCAATGTGCACAGAGGCTTACTAGGACAAATCAGAGGGCAGTTAGGAGTTAGTTATGTTGCTTGAAGACCCACTAAAGGTGGCAAATCACAGACTGTAAAGTCCATTAGTGTATTAGGTGAGGCATTAACAACAATCCAGCACTTTAATGGTCAATGCAAGCCTTTGAAATCTGAATGTATTTAAATAATTGAGATCAATCTCACCAGCTGGAATTTAAATGTGTATGTAGAGGCAACAAAATTATGCAGCCAGTTCAACAGCTCCAGTGACCTAAATTGAATCCTGACCTCTGCATGCAAATCCGTACATTCTCCCTGTGACTGTACAGGTTTCTTCCCACACGTACATGCAACTGCTAATGGGGAGGGATGTCACCAATTAACCTAACAATCTGCACATTTTTGTTGGTTGGTAGGTTAATTAGCCACAGTAAATTGCCCCGGTGTGTAGATTAATGATAGAAACTGAGGAGAAATCAATGGGAAAAATTGTGCTAAGGTAGGATAAGTGTAAATGGCTGCTTTGTTGTGAGCATGGTGGGCTTTCACCTTATACTGTTGTTTAAGCAATGACTATGCAGTTGAATAAACAAAATTAAATTCTTCTAAGCTCAAAATATAGAAATGTACAACATAAACTGTTGGAATTCCTTGTCAGATTCCTTTGCATTTTTTGAATAAATATATTTATTCTCAGAATGCTTATTCATGATCATCCCAATTTACAGTTACAGATCTTAATTACTTAGAAATGTAGCTTAGATTTCAGTGATGCAGATAACATATTTTTCCACAGCAAGGTCTCACAATCCACGATGTTATGTGCAGATTAAATATTGACCATTAAAATTGGTAGCCAATCATTCATGAGACATCACTGTCAATTAATATTAATCTACAGAAATGTGGTCAATATTAGTAACAACATGCCACAGACTGAATAAAAACAAATTCAACCTAGTGAGTATGTCTAGCAAATTGTTTGCTGCTCTAGCTAAATGTAAGATCAAAAGTCTTTGTAGGTTGGAGGCAGATGAATAGACACATCTGCACCACATCCCACATTTAACCAGAATCAAAAGCATTATGAAAGAAGAAGGAATGTCAAAGACTGCTTCAGGAAGGAAACCCTTTTCCTTACTGCTCTAGCAGCCCAGCTTCATTCCTGACCTCAATATGGTCTGTGGAAAGTTGTCACATTGTCGCTTTCTCTGTTTTTTTTATTATTACATAGTTCAGTCTAGTTTTTTGTACTGTGTCATGTAAACCATGGTCCTGAAAAACATTGTCTCATTATGGTTGACATTGTCTCATTATGCAGTTATGGTTGAAATGACAATAAAAGTTGACTTGACTTGACTTGACATTCTCCCTGTGACTGTGCGGGTTTTTTCTGGATCTGTGGTTTCCTTCCACATCCCAAAGACATGCTCGTAAGGTATGTCTGCAGTAATTTGCCCTTCAGCATTTGTAAATGAGAAAGAAACCAAAAGGAAATGAATAGGAATGTAATAGAGAATAAATTGTAGGACTAGAGGAAAGCAAGGAGGAAAAATGGGAAAGATGAGGTTGCTCTGTCGAGAACCGTAGTTGTTAGCACAATGCTTTGCAGGACCAACAACGCGGGTTCAATTTCCACCGCTGCCTGTCAGGAGTTTGTTCTCCCCGTGACCGCGGGGATTTCCCCCAGGTGCCCTGGTTTCCTCCAACACTTCGAAGACATACAAGTTGGTAGGTTAATCTGTCATTGCAAATCATTCCTCGATTAGGCTAGGATTAAATCAGGGGATTGCTGAGCAGTGCAGCTTGAAGGGCGGGAAGGGCTTGTTCTGTGCTTTATCTCAATGAAGTTTTTTAAAACCAACATGGACTCAATAGATTCAATGACTTAAATGCTATAGTATTTAGAATTCTAGACAATGGATGGCAAGGATGAGAATGGGCAGGAATTGGATGTTTTGTGGTTTGTATGGGAAGGGCAAGTCATGGAAAGATAAAACAGAGCTTTAGTATTGAAGATAGAGCACTGGTGGTGGAAGAATTGCCCAACAGTTTTAAATCCTATGATGGACCTTGCATAATCACCTGAACAGGGAGATACTATACTAAGAAGGCAGCACTTCAGACAGTATAACATTCTTTCAGCACTGCATTGAGGTGTCACCCATGTTGTACAATTAAGTTCTTGGAGTGGAACAACAAAATATTTGAGACAGAGCTGCAAGTACTATCATCCAACAAATCCCCTTAGATAGTTCAAGTGGTATTCTTTTATAATCAAGGAAACAGTGAAGCATTACTCATTCCAATATCTAATTACTTGACTAGTGGTTTAAAGGTGTTAAAATTAAAACATGTTTCTTTCCAGATCACTATAAAACCAATTAAGCCAAAGGGTACATATAATGGAATCATAGAACAATGCACCCCAGAAAGGTGATAGCGTATTGTACTTGCCGCGGGTGTTTTGTAGAACACCCCATTATAGCAAATATAATTATTTTTCTTTTAGCTAGAGTAATTGTCCAAAGCTCTTTTTGGTTTCAGGTGGTCTATTCCAGTTTAGAGTAACTCACTGGGTATATTAATATTTCTTTGATCTTTCTAAATATGCCTTCCATTTGTTTTACATTTATCCAGGAAGAAAGATATTTTAGATGATCTTCTTCAGCAGTGCCTGGGATTTTAAATGTAAATTACTTTGCTCTGGAAGAAGATTACAAGTGTGGTTCTCAGGCTTGCAAGGACTTCTGTGCAAACATTGTATACTTTAGACACAGTCATAATCATGATACTCACACTATGGAGTAGTAGTTTTACATTACAGCAGTCCTTTGATGGAAACCAGTCTGAGAATACTAAGCATCTTTTAATTGTTTCTCAAAAACTAGATTAACAATGGCTGTTTCCATCTCTGCAGAATTTGGTAATGGTGGCAGGACACCAGAAATGAAGGGGAACAGTGAAATGAGGAAGAGCAAATTACACATTGCACAATTGAAACCACTGGAGATACAGTATGTGAGAAAATTGTTACCAGTCTGGATTTGATCCAGGCCTGACACTTATGCATTGGATACAATTATTATCCTGCACAGTTTGTGTGACTTTTGTATTAGTTTGACTGAAATATCTAATGAATGATAAAGTATTTGGAGCTTTTATTTTGTTCTTGCTATTTGGTTCCCATGATATTGTATGCGTGGGTTCAAGGCCATGGCTAGTCCACAGGGATTTTAATCTACACATAATTCATTCTGCAATTTAAAATCATATAATGTGATTGTGTTAATTATCTTACCATTCCTTGAGAACAATAGACAAATATCCCCAATGACTGAACAGAGGAAAAGTCATAGCAGTCAGATCTCTGGCACTGAGTCTGCCTCTGTGACTCAGAAGGGAAGTGGGGAGAAGAGGCATGCTACAGTGATAGGGGATTTGTTAGTTAGGGGAACAGAAAGGAAGTTCTGTCAATGAGAGCAAGATTCCCAGATGGTATGTTGCCCTCTGGGTGCCAGGGTCCAAGACAACTTGAATCGAGTGCTCAGCATTCTTAGGTGGGAGTGTGAGCAGCCAGAGGTCAAGGTCTATGTAGGTTCCAATGACATATGTAGGAAGAGTGACGTGGTTCTGCAAAGTGAATTCAGAGAGGTGCTAAGTTAAAGGACAGGTCATCCAGGGTTGCGATCTCAAGATTGCTACCCATGCCACATACTAGCGAAGCCAGAAATAGGACAATCATACAGTTCAACATATGGCTAAGGAGCTTGATGTAGGAGGGAGGGCATCAGATTTTTAGATCATTAGGCTCTCTTCCAGGGAAGGAGGGATCTGCATCGAAGAGACAGTTTGCACTCGAATTGGAGGGGGACTAAGATCCAAGTGGGAAGGTTTGCTAATGCTGCATGGGGCGGGGGGGGGGGGGGTTAAACTAGAGTTGCAGGGGGATGGGAACCATACCGCCAGAACAGATAGTGAAGAGGTTGTGAAGACATGTTGTTAAGACCTCAGACAAAGTCTGGGGTCAAAAAGTTCAACATGGTGTGAGTAATTCTCTTTGCTGTGTATATTTCAATGCAAGAATTGTTGTAGGAAAGGCAGATGAGCTCAGGGCATGGATCAACACTTGGAATTATGATATTGAAGTCATTAGTGAGACTTGGTTGCAGGAGGGGCGGGATTAGCAGCTCAATGTTCTGTGTCCGTTGTTTTAGACGCAACAGAGCAGGAGAGATGGCATTACTGGTCGAGGAATATGTCACCGCAGTGCTCAGTCAGGACAGACTGGAGAACTTACCTAGTGAGGCTTTATAGTTGGAACTGAGGAATAAGAAATGTATGACCATGTTAGTGGGGCTACATTATAAATCACCCAACAGTCTGTGGGATTTAGAGGAATAAATTTGTAGAGAGATCCGACTATTGTAAGAAACATAAGGTTGTTATAGTAGGTGATTTTAACTTTCCACATATTGACTGGGACTTCCATAATGCTTAATGTTAATGAGATGATGTTTCAGAAGGGGATTGGTAAACTCAGGTCATGAAGGCCAGAATTGAACTGGATGAAGCAGGAACACCAAGATTCTATAAAGTGTGTCTAGTGCCTTATGCGCTACTTCCCAAAGTGGATTCTGAGCTGCAGAGCTTAGAGGCACCTGGTACTCTCTCCAAGGTTGAGTGGAGCAATTGGGCTATGCCTATTGCTCCAGTGATCTAAAAGTGAAGGCTGGAGCTGGTCACATATGTGGGAATTTCAAAGTGAGCATCAACCCTGTGCTGTGTACTGTGTAATATCCCCGGCAAGAATAGAAGACATTTTCGCATCTTTGGCAGGTGGGAGAGGTTTTCATAGATTGACTTGTCACAAGCCTGTCTGCAAAAGGAGACTGAGGAGTCGAGCAGGAAGTTCCTCACAATCAACACTCATAAGGGGCTGTTCCGGTATAATCGTCTTGTCTTTGGCGTCACGTTAGCTCCAGTAATTTGGCAAAGACCAATGGACTAAGTGCTCCAAGATATCCCAGGAACACAATGTTACCTTGATGACATCATTGTGACTGGCAAGAATGATGAAGAATACCTCCAGAACCTTGGTTAAGTGCTTACCAGGCTGAGTGATTATGGTCTGTGCAAAAGAGCGAGAAATGGGAGTTTTTAAAGAATTAAATATCATATTGTGGACATGTTATTGACAAGCACGGCTTACATTAGTCACAAGAGAAGATTGAAGTAGTGTTGCAGGCATCCAAACTGGAAAATGTGTCACAACTCAGATCATACTTGAGCCTCGTAAACCACTACCACCACCTTCTCCCAAACATCGCTACAGTGCTGCATCCACTGAACACACACTGTTGCAGACAGGAGCAAACTGGGACACAAAGTACACTGCAGATGCTGTGGTCAAATCAACACGTACAAACAAGCTGGATGAACTCAGCAGGTCGGGCAACATCCGTTGAAATGAGCAGTCAACGTTTCGGGCTGAGACCCTTCGTCAGGAGCAAACTGCGAATGGTAAGAAAGATGCGAAAGAGCATTCAAGGGAAAAAAGAAAGTGACTAATAACATCAGATGAACTACTCACCCATTATGGCTCATTTCTGCCCATCAGACTGGCATGCGATGTGTCCCCTTATGACATTGGAGCCATTTTGTCGCATACTATGAAAATGGATCTGAATGCCCGATTACATTTGCTTCAAGATCACTGATGAGTGCAGAACACAACTGCGCACGATCAACTAAGATGCCCTTAGTTAGTATGGGGAATAAAGGCGTTTTCCCACTACCTCTACAGACAAAAGTTTATGCTAGTGACAGACCACCAGCCCCTTGTGTCCGTTTTCAATCCCAGAAAGGGAATCCCAGTGATGACTGCCGACTAGTTGCAACTTTGGACACTTTTCCCAGGAGCCCACTCTTAGACAAAGTTCAAGGGTACCGAACAACACAACAACACCGAAGGCTTGTCACGTCTTCCCTTGTTGGCAATTGAAGAAGAAAAGTTTTCATTCTGTGACCCAGCAGAGGTGTTCCACACAGCATCAGTGGACCACTTGCCGGTAACAAATTCTGAAATGTGAAGAGAAACAAGGAATTGTCAAAAGTCTATGAAAGCACCATGCAGGGATGGCCAACTGATGGTAACCCTATGATTCCAGAGTTCTCAGTGAGATGAGACCAACTGTCTGTACATCAAAGAACACTGATGTGTGGATCTTGTGTTGTGGTTCCCTCTAAACTGTGCAACAGAGTGTTGGAGAATCTGCATGAAGGACACCTGGGTACCATCAGAATGAAGAATCTTGCCCAGAGCTACATGTGGTGGCCAGGAATAGATAGGCAGATTGAAGACTTGACAAAAACTGTTCAGGATGACAAAGTTCAAAATGCACTCCCACAGGCACTATTACAACCATGTGAATAGCTACATGGCAAAGAGCACATATTGACTTTGCTGGGTCATTCATGGACTCCATATTTCCAACTGTGATAGATGCTCATTCTAAGTCGTACCAATGAAATCAACTACCTCAGAAAAGATGGTTTCAGTTCTGAGGACTATCTTTGCCAGAAATGGCTTACTTGAACAGATTATGAGTGACAATGGACCACAATACATGTCGGAAGAGTTCAGACTATTCATGAAGAAAAATGGCATCAGGCATTTCAAGTCAGCTCTTCACCATCCAAGCAATGAACTTGTTAGCTGAAAGGCTTGTCCAAACCTGTGCGGATTGGTGATAACATATCCTCCTCGCTGATGATCAACACTGGCGTACCTCTGGGGTGTGTGCTTAGCCCACTGTTCTACTTTCTATATACATATGACTGTGTGGCTAGGAATAGCTCAAATACCATCTATAAATTTGCTGATGATACAACCATTGTTGGTAGGATCTCAGGTGGTGACGAGAGGGCTTATAGGAGTGAGATATGCCAACTAGTGGAGTGGTGCCACAGCAACAACCTGGCACTTGACGTCAGTAAGATGAAAGAGCTGATTGTGGGCTTCAGGAAGGATAAGAGGGATCAGAAGAGGAGAGTGTGAGCAGCTTCAAGTTCCTGGGTGTCAAGATCTCTGAGGATTTATCCTGGTCCCAACATATCGATGCAGTTATAAAGAAGGCAAGGCAGTAGCTATACTTCATTAGGAGTTTGAAGAGATTTGGCATATCAACAAACACACTCAAAAACTTCTACAGTTGTACCGTGGAGAGCATTCTGACAGGCTATATCACTGGTATGGAGGGTCTACTGCACAGGACTGAAAGAAGCTGTAGAAGATTGTAAATCTAGTCAGCTCAATCTTGGGTACTAGCCTACAAAGTACCCAGGACACCTTCAGGGAGCGATGTCTCAGAAAGGCAGTGTCCATTATTAAGGACCTCCAGCACCTAAGGCAAGCCCTTTTCTCACTGTTACCAACAGGTAGGAGATACAGAAGCATGAAGGCACACACTCAGCGATTCAGGAACAGCTTCTTCCCCTCTGCCATCTGATTCCTAAATGAATATTGAACCCTTGAACTCTACCACTCATTTTTTAATATACAGTATTTTTTTTGCACATTTTTGATCTATTCAATATACATATACTGTAATTAATTTACTTTTTTATTTTTTCTCTTCTATATTATGTATTTCATTGAACTGCTGCTGCTAAGTTAACAAATCTCACGTCACATGCTGGTGATAATGAAACTGATTGATTCTTTGCAGACCAAAGGTGTCAAGGTAACAATTACTTTAAAAATTGGCATTTGAAGCCAGAAAATATACAGTAAAAAGGTAGAAGCACATCTATGGAAAGTTACCCAGATTTATTAAATTCCATATAAAGAATCAAGGGACTTAACAAGCTCTCACAAAATGCTGGAACTCAGCAGGCCAGGCAGCATCTATGGAGAGGAATAGAGTTGATGTTTTGGGTTGATTCTTTCATCAGGATTATTAACTTCCTCCAGCATTGTGTGTTACTCAGGATTTCCAGCATCTGCAGAATTTTATGCTTACACTTAACAAAGCGAGACAGACAAGTTACTATTCCTCAAACTTACATTGACAATGTCAGGTGGGCAGAATATCTTTTATGCACAATTGATAAAATCTCTGACCACCAGCACAAGTGTGTATTATGGTGGTTGAGAGGTAATGAATTAAGTTTTTAGAACTCTTGTGGATTTTGAATAATTTTGTATAATTCATCTTTATTATGTAGTAGACATCTCAAAACAAAGCCATTTAGCCATTTGTTTGGATCATAGTGTATCCACCTTTCAACTCCATCTCAATGATTTCTATGAAGGTCATCAAATCAGATTAATTTGTTACATACAGCAAGGTACAGTGAAGCTCGGAGGAAATGGCATGTTTGGCAATAAATATGAGGTAGAGGTAATCGATTCACAAGTCTATTTAAATTGGCCATTCAGATTGCAATTAACTTGGCATTCACAGCATTTTGCAGAGTCTGTCCCAAATTGCTAACTGCCAGTGGGGGAAATGATCATCAAATTGAAAAGGCAATTTAATTGCTGACACAAACAAGCAGAATAATGGAAATATTGAGCAATTAGAACTCCTTTTATTTCAAGTTTTAAAGTTCTACAGATTACTCCAATTTCAGATCCTCAATAACGGAGTTCTCCATTTAAAAATGTAAAATCTGTTCCTTTGACTCTGGATTTCTTTTCCATGTATCTGTAATTTACTTTAAAATAATTTAAAGCACATCATGGAAAGATCATAGGTTCTTGCTGTGCAATGCTATACAAAAATTTGAGAATGCTCAAAAATAATGAAAAACATTTTTTAGAATATAGCAAAACATCAACAATTGCCATTGAAATAAATTTCCCATTAATTGGATAAAGACTACATTTTGTGAAAAAATGTATTGCTCTGCCCATTAATGAGCATAGGTCAGGTCACTTTTTCTATCTGACATTTAATTCATTGTTTTGAATGTATTAAAAAGTAGATGAAAAATTGAGCAGGATCACTCAGCAGAAAATACAAAGTTATGTAAATAGTTTTATTTAGTATTTTGAAAGTTTACATAGCTTCTCAGTTACTGTACAATAGCATTACATGCTGGCTTCATCATGCATTACCAAAAACATCTACATGTCCATTGTTTTAAAACACATTATATACATCATACAAGTAACATCTTCCATACCGTGAATATAACTGCAAAATTGTGGGGGAAGGGGAAAGAAAGTGGGGATTCTATTTAAACTATGGCCCGATATATTAAAAAACTCAAGCAAAAATATTAATATTATGACCAACTTCAATGGTTGCCTGTTATCAAAATCTAATTGGAGAAAAAAAAACTTGAGATGATGATCCTTTCTTTTAAACAAGAATAGCTTGTGCACTGTTGCTTTCACATTTCATTCAAGTGTTCACCAACAAATAACTGAATATATAGCCAAATTTAATGAAAAAGCCATCTTTTCCAATCAAAATTTCTTGTTAATTTACAACAATAAGTTATTTCTAGTACTGACCTTATCAAAAGTGGAGTAAGAGGATAGCTCTCTAGAGGGCAGAAAGAATCCATTTTAGGAGATAGTTAGAAATCAATTATATTTTCATGACAATTACATCCAGATCAGCATAATTGGTGTCCACTCTGAAAGAAAGCCCATTTTTCTTTAAAAATAATCAGTAGCTTTAAAAGGTTATGAATTGAAATGTTAGCACACTGGCAAAGATGATTTATAATACTGTAGTCCTTTGTCTGGATTACCATTCTAGTAACAATTTCTATACATTATCTACAGATGATGATAGTTAAAGGAAGTGATGTACTTTGAACACACCTTCACAATATTGTTGGTATATTACAAGATACTAAAAGCCACACAATTAAAATGTATCCATATTCCAATAACTTAAAAAATGGTGTGTCGCATGAGATGACCAACAAGAATTATTACCACCACAATGCTGACAGATGCCACTCGTTACCATTTTCATAAAATTTAGCACAAATTCACATTTGTCTAATTGTAGTCCCTTACACAAGTGAGAGCAGCACATTTGGCTATTAATTCAAACAAGCACATCAATTTACAGCAATGCACTAACATATAATACACTGATCATAATTAGAGTTTGTTCACAGCTTTGAGTTTCATTATTCAGTGTCTTTCTTGCACCTCAGATGATGAATGTTAGTGCTTTGAGGGCGGAACACAAGATTTTGGGCACTCAAAGCACAGTAAGAAAGTCTCATTACAGTACATACTGAAAACCATCCAGTGACTATATGACAAAAAGCAAAGTTTCTTTCATTGCAAATAAAAAATCAAGGGGGGGGGGGGGAAAAAAATCACAAGCTGAACTTGGTAGTCATATTAGCAGCTTTTTAGATGTATACAATGTCTATCTTCTGGTACTGTCTCTAAAATGTAATCAGATCCCATCTATAGACTGCTTGGTAGTCCAGGTTATAAAAAGACAAGGCTCAAATACAAGTGCAAAAATTTGTATAAACAAAGCGAGTTCAAATAATATGATACATATTTACTAACAAGGTAAATACATATCCACTGATTAATAGTATGTACATACGTATTTACATGGATTATGCACACATTATAATACAATTAGCAGAAGCAACTGCATGTGCAGACCTGGGTAACAAACTTCTGGACATCAATATGAAAAACAGAATAAGAATTCATGATGAATTAAATTAAAGCCAATTGTACAATCAGTGATATCTGTAAATTTCTACCTTTCAAGTGATCCCCATCATCCACCATTCCAAGAAACCAGCTTCAAAATTATATGCATGAATACAAATCAAACTTTATGCTGAACAGTATTACCAGAAACTTGGTATATCACAAATTTAAAGATCACATTTCACTAAAATGAGTTTTGTTTTGATCTTATGTAACTGAGGTAATAAATAAGCTTTTCTTGCAGCCCTCCAATTTTGTATATTTTGGTATGTCTACACACTATTCAGACGTAGCAAAACGTACAAGCTTTAGACAGGTGTGTTGTTGAACACATGGGTTTTTCAGAAATTATCAAACTACATTTTAAAAACATTTATATATATGGAATTGTACCAAATGAATTAAAGCAAAAAACCCCCACTAAATCTGATCAATCTGTTTAATAACTCAAAGCAGCCCAAGAGTTAAATAGTTGTCTAATATTACTAAAGGAATAATCTCATTGAACAAGCCAAAAATACTTGTGCTTTAAGCTGACCATTAACCTATATCAATATTAGCTTCCTTGAAAATGCAAACTAACTTGGGTTTCTCAGTTTCTCAGTTATAAAAAGACTAATAACCAAATGCCCTAACTTAACAATTCAGGTTATGTTATTTTTTTAAATTGTGGGCAGGAATGGGAGAAATGGGGTAAAAAAAAAAATCAATTAATCATGGTTTACCAATCTACTAATCCAATTATCCTTCTGCTTTATAACAAATATATCAATAGCTTCTAAGTCAGTCAATTGTTTTGTGTTTTTTTTTTAAAAAAACAAAAACACCAAGTGGAATTTTTTCTAAATTAAGTAAAACTCCTTCAGACTCCAAAAGATTACTATTAAGCCAAGATAAGAATTGCTTTTGCTCCCACAACTTCCCCTCCTATATTCTTCATTTACCCCACTCCATTGCCCAAACTCCTAAATTGTTTGTTGCTTTTTTAGAATTTGGTCAAGTTTTGAAGGGTCCCGATTCAAATTCAAAAGCAGTGTTTCCAACCATAATGTCAGCAATTCTTTCCCCTCTCCATAGATGCTGTTCAACCTGCCCAGTTTCTCCACCAGATGTTTTGCTGCTCAAAAGCACACAAATCTAACAAGATATTTTTGCCTTCCTTACTCCAAGTCATGGACATGCATGTAGGTAAGACATTTTAACACAAATCTGACCCAGGATGCTTCAAAAGAGCCATTCTGTTTCTAACACAGGAGCACCACTGATAAACTGTCAATCTCTTTCTGATCAAACCCTTTTTTATTGGAACTTTCTCAGATCCAGTAGACATTAATGCTAGTATAGAAGCCAAGGCTAGAAATGCACTATTTTACATTTATTCTGGTCATATTCCACACTACTATTTTGGCAGAGATTTGGAAAGGCACCAATACATGTGGTAATTTCTGCGATGGCCCGAAATCCATCAAATACAAGGAATCAAGTCTGCAGGCAACAGGAAAACTGCCTCCCCCCCCCCCCCCCCCCAACCGTTTAACACTGCAAATTAGGTTTAAAGCTATAAATATCAATCACCTTAAGTTTATAATAGGAAATGTGAGAGGGGGGGGAAAAACAAACTTATTCCAAGATTACTTCATACAGCCATACTTCAAGTGGATGGAATTAATTAGGAAAAAACAAAAATGCTTTTGTACTTGAAAAGCCATCTATTTGATGAAAAAAATTAGTAATAAGCTTAAATTTAATCTGGGAAATTATTTTTATTAAAACACAAACTACTCAAAATGCAAGTGTTCTTTCAAGCAAACAATATTAATTTAGAGGTAATTGGGTCCAAGCGCTATTGAACAATTTATCCCTATTCTTAGCAGCAGTTATACACTTAATATTGGACAGAAGCCAAATCTATTTCAGTTCAAGAATCAAAATATTTGTTTAAATTACTAAATGTTTTTCTTTGAATTGTTATACAGTTGAATATCACCAGCTATTTTTGACTCACAACCCTAAAATCTTCAAGTTACAAGAGATTACCAATATCATACAGTGTGACATCTAAAGTTACCAATTAGTGAATTTCAACACTGCTGCTTACTCTTCTCTAATGATCAACAATTCCATTCAATTACTATTTTTTTGAAGTAACACAGCAAAGTTTTAGTCATACATCTAGTTAGGTGTCTTTATTCACATTACAAATTTAACATGACTGACATTCCCCAAATGAAAGCATTAAGTATATAGTCTTTGAAAATGGTCTTTAAAATGAATAACATTTTAAAAACTTGATCATGTGCAGTGTTCAGATGATAGGATTTCAATTGTTGTAACTTCATGCAAATCTTCCACTGGAGACAAAGCTTCGGCTGAATGAAAAGCTGATGCCAGCGTTCTTGTGCTTCCCCCATGCACCAAATGGAACCACAACTGCAGTACTGTTATCTTCTGCACCATACTGCAGGGCCTATGAAAGGAGAAAACTAGTTGCATTTGAAAGGCACGATGAAATGCTTTTTTGGGTAAATGCTATTTTGTGTTTATGCAGCAGTGGTTTATAAAAGTATTCATCAAAAGTCAAAAGGTCCCAGAACTCATTGTCAGTACTTTTGAATGCAGAAGCGATCTCAGCCAGTGTGAAATCTACAGTCAAAATAACCTCAGCTGGAAATTGACATTCACAGGCAACAGAATATGAAAATAGTAGCAAGAGGTCTATTTGAATTACCTAATCAAAAGCAAATTATTTGATGTTTAATGACAAAATATAAACTTCAGTCCATTGTTCCCAATACCTTAGACCATAAGATATAGGAGCAGAATTAGACCATTTGGCCCATCGAGTCTCTGCCATTTCATCATGCTGCTCTATTTTCCATCTCAGCCCCAATGTCTTGCCTTCTCACTGCATTCTTTCATGCCCTGACTAATCAAGAATCTATAAACCTCTGCCTTAAATAAATTCACTGATTTGACCTTCACAGCTGCTTTTGGCAACAAATTCCACTCTCTTGCTGAAGAAATTCCCTCTCATCCCCGCTCTAAAAGGATACTCCTCTATTCTGTGTCGTCTGATCTTAGACTCCTCTAACATAGGAAACTTCCTCTCCATATCCACTATCGAGGCCTATCAGCATTCAATAGGTTTCAATGAGGTCACTCCTCATTCTTCTGAATTCCAGGGAGTAGAGGCCCAGAGCCATCAAACACTCCTCACATGACAAACCTTTCAATACGGGAATCATTTCATAAATCTTTGAACCCTCTCCAATGTCAGTACATCCTTTCTTGGATAAGGGGCGAAAAACTGTTCACAATACTTCAAGTGAGGCCTCAGCATTACAACCTTGCTTTTATATTTTAATCCCCTCGAAAAGAATGTTAACTTTGCATTTGCTTTGCTCACTACTGACTCAAATCTGTAATTTAACCTTTAGGGAATTCTGCATGTGGACTCTTTGCCCCTCAGATTTTTTAATTTTCTCTCCATTTAGAAACTAGTCCATCATTTTATTTCTTCTATCAAAGAGCATGACCATGCACTTCCCAACACTATTTCATCTGCCACTTCTTTACCCATTCTCCTAATCGGTCCAAGTCCTTCTGTAGCCTCTGTACTTCAATTGTTTGTTCCTATGCAGCAATGCTCTCTCTCTCTCACACAGAATCTACTACCCAACAGTATTTAATTCCCACACTTACTTTGGGGTTTACTGTAAAAAAAAAAAATCAAAAGGCTTTAAAAATATTAAAATGACTCTTTATTGAGTCACTATTTCTGGACAAAATTGGTAGGTTAATTGGTCATTGTAAATTGCCCTGTGATTTGGCTAGGATTAAACTGGGGGATTGCTGGGTGCTGTAGCTTGACTGGCCAAAGGGCCTACTCCAGTCGTATGTCAATAAATAGAATTAATTTCTGGGCAAAAATTGGTTTTTTTTCCCTGCTAGTAGAAACATTTAATTCAACAACTTTATTTTTCTCTCAGCCCTAAAATATAAACTGACATAGGGAAGAAGTACTGGTTACTGCTGTCACAAAGCTGTCAACAAGTTTTTACAGTAACAGGTGAGACATAAAAGCAAACAAATTAGGCCATCTTAATTTCAAGACAGATGGGGGATTAAAAAGGGCATTCTGGCACGAAGTTAAAATGTGAAATGATAAATGTATGAATCATGCTCATATCAAATTCCATTTACCTGTTCAATAATAACCTGGGCAGCTTCTATTGGATCATGGCATTCACTGATGTGGTCACAAATTTCTTGGCTGTTCATGATAAAGTTAATCCCATCTGTTGTTAAAACTAAGAAAGCATCATCTCCATGTTGTAGCTGCAAACAGAATAAAGTTTAGCTGAAACTGGTGAAATTGCAGAAATAACTATTTTCTATAATATCAAAGATAAAGACTGCTCCCAACATTCCATAATATCCTTTTCTAAAGAATTAGTTAATTCTTAACAGATAGTTCTACCAGAAATACTGGAATATACAGTGCATATTTAAAAAGTAGTACAGGAATACACCATTCATTTCTTCATACTTGTTCCAGCATTCAATACAAGATTGTGACTATTCTTTGGGAACTTCTTGGGTGCTTATGTCATATCTCTATAATATACAGAAAACTCTGTCCACAGAATATACTTGTATAAACAGAGACTTGGTACACTTTTCTTCTCAGATCGGTTCTGAGTGGGTGATGCTTGATCCAATCTAGGGAAACAATACCTACCATAAGACATAGGAACAGAATTAGGCCATTCAGCCCATTGAGTCTGCTCTGCCATTTCATCATGGCTGATCCATTTCCCTCTCAACCACCATTCCCTTGTAACCTCTGGTGCCATGACTAATCAAGAACTTATCAACCTCCACTTTACATACATCCAATGACCTGGCCTCCATAGAAGCCTGTGGCAACAAATTCTACAGATTCACCACCCTCTGGCTAAATAAATACCTCATCTCCATTCTAAATGAATGTCTCTCTATTCTGACGCTGTGCCCTCTGGTCCCAGACTTCCCCACCTTAGGAAATATCCTCGCCACATCCACTCTATCTAGGCCTTTCACCATTTGATAGGTTTCAATGGGATCCACCCTCATTCTTCCAAAACACCTTCCCTCATCCACCTGATCAAGCTCTATAACAATTTGATTGAGATGAGCTAACACTTAATCTTTCTTTCTAGGACATTTCCAAAATCAAAATGGTCCATCTTTGCAAGCATATCCTTCCTTTGGTAGGAATAACACTGTTCCAGATTGGGACGACTTCATTATTATATGTACCAAATACAGTGAAAAATTTGTCATGCATACAGATCAAATCATTACAATCATTACTTATTAGATCGAACAAGGTAAAACAGTAGAAACAATATAGTATGTACAAGATTCTATCAAGGTAAATTATGATGCCAAGAATTGACCATACAAGAGGTCTGTTCAAGAGGCTGATAGCAGCAAATTTGAAAATATCCTTGAGCCTGGTGGTACATGCTTTCAAGCTTTTGTATCTTCTGCTTGATGGGAGAGGGGAGAAGACAAAATGTCCACGGTAGATGAGCTCTTTCATAATGCTGGCTGCCTTACTGAAGCATAGACAGGGTCCATAGAGGGGAAAGCTAGTTTCTGTGGAGTCTTGAGCTGTGTCCACAACTTTCTGCAGTTTCTTGTCGTCACGTGCAGAGGAGTTGCCATACCAGGCCGTTATGCATTCAGACAGAATGTTTTCTATCGCACTTTGATAAAAATTGGTAGGAGTGGACAGAGGTAAGCTAAATGTCTTTAAGCTTCCTGAGGAAGTAGAGGCTTTGGTGAGCCTTCTCATCCATCACATCAATGTGGACCAAGACAGGCTATGGGTGATGTTCACACCTAGGAACCTCAAGCTCTCAACCTCAACACCGTTGATGTAGACAGGAGTATTGCACTGCTACCGTTTCTGAAGTTAATAGCCAGCTCTTTTGTTTTGCTGACATTTAGGGAAAGGTTGTTGTCATGACACCATGCCACTAAGCTCCTTTATCTCCTTACTGTACTCTAAATCATTATTTGAGATGTGGCACATTATAGTGGTATCATCTGTAAACTTGTGGATGGAGTCAAAGCATAATCTGGCAAGCAATCACGAGTGTATGGCGAGTAGAGTAGCGGCTGAGAATGCAACCTTGTGGACCATCAGTGTTAGGAATAACCACGGTGGAGGTGTTGCTGCCTATCTTTACCGATGTCGGTCAGAATGTCAAAGGTCCAGTTGCAGAGGGAAGTATTAAGTATTAAGTTTCAAACTGTGGTGACGTATTTGCTTGAAATATTCAGGGGAAAACTGTAGTCAATAAATAATAGTCTGACGTAGATGTCTTTACTGTCCAGATGCTTCCGATATGAGCGTAGGGGCCAGAGAGATGGAATCTGCTAAAAATTGTGGTGGGTTGAAGTCATCTGGAAAGCTGGAGTTGATGTGTTCCACGGCTAGCCACCTGAAGCACTTCATGAAGATAGATGTTAG